>NW_026999342.1:3548115-3664673 GCF_037126465.1 Ornithodoros turicata
ACAGGGGCCGTGCAACTTGAGTTTTGAATTTATAAAATTTATAAAAAGAAGTATATAATAAGTAACATAAAATTCATATAAAATAAAAAATAAAATTTATAAAAATAATTTATAAAAATAAAAAGGCTTCATGGAAGCAATCCGTTAGCATACACATTGCACCTGAAGCACAATTATATATGCTTTTACATCTATTATCTATCTCATCTTCTGAACCACATGTGTGGCTGCATACGAAATTACTTTTTATGGGCATGCTGTACCTTCCTAGTCCTACATGTGCAGACGAATAACAGTGAATATATGTGAAGTGGCAAAAAACAATGCTAGACTCTACCATCATTGTGCAGCTTTAACTTTTCCACATTTATGTCTAGTGAACAGGGAATGTCTCACTACAAAAGATGACATTTGTGCATTGTTTTGCAAGCAAATAAATATATTTATTTACGTTTTCCATCAATCAACAATATTGTGACCTGGTGCAAATATTAATGTCATCAAGGAAAGTACTCACAAATTATTCCTATGTACTAAAATGCAGATATGACAATTCTCTTTTTGTACCTCGGCACAGTACAGTTTCAAAATTAACAAACTGCACAGCATCAGCAATCTTAAAGTATCTCAAGAGGGGAATCACATAAAGCTCCAATAATAGGCTAGGCAATCAAAGCTCTAAAAGACGAAGTAGCTCAAGAAAAATCTGAATAATCGGTTGCCATTGTGATATGTACTACTACGTACAGTTCATGAATGGAACATGTTACTTCATTGCATTGCCTCCATGTGAGCACGAGAACAGGCAGCTTTCCAGGTCGCTCTTTTCGTGTTTTTCTATGGCGATTATTATTTTATTTTTTTTGCAATAGCAAACATGGCCATAGTGAAACACAAGCAGCAAAGGGCAGGATGAGACATCTACAATGTAACTGCTATCTCTCCACTGATATGTTTATTAGCAGACTCTGGAACATACACATATATGCTGCTAAGGAAATGACAATTTAACCAACAGAATAACAGACAAGAACAAACGGTTATATATCTTTCCCCCCTCTCCTCATTCTATTTCACAGGCAGTCCTAGTATCATTCTGAGTGTGCCCGTGCGTCCCCTTTGAGATAACGTACCTCGGACAGAAGCAAATCCAACAGCGGACTGCTTACACATGCAACTGTCTTGGATTTCTCTAACCACTTGTTGTTTAAACGCTGCATTGAGCTCTGTGTTCTGGAAATTTAGGCAGCATCCAGAGTCCCTGCAATGTGTTGCCATGTTTCTTGAGGGCATCAAATGTCTGTCCTTGGCTACCTGTGTTTCACTATGGCTCTCAGATACAAACTACCCCGTTTGAACACAGTAGGAAACACAGATTTGTAAATAGCATATCTGTTGATTGCACTGTACATACCCCCATATAAAGGATCATAGCGGATACTACATCTTGTGCGATAATGTCAGAAACACAAAAAAGCTAGATCTGAAACCACTCTTTCGTCGTAGTAGTAATATTTGTGTGAAGCTACGCAATTCCTGTCCTGCAAATAATTTAAACCACATGTTTCATCTGCCAGCGTGATGGTCCCCTGAAAAACAATTATCGCTTGGCTAGAACTGCCGGTTCTGAAACCTATCCCTGACATGTGTAGCCATCAGGGAGGAATACCAAGGGCTGCGGTGGGCTACACACGGGCTGTGATCTCACTGTGTATCAGCTGCTCTGGGTACTAAGAAGAACATGTTCCACATTAATAAAACCTGGCTTGACACGATACGCCGGCGAAAGCTAAGAAATAAAATTAGTAGTTAAATGTACAATACATAAACACTTTCCATAACATGACAGTTTCCTTCCTGCATTCATGCGGTACCATTCATCCCACTTAAAGAGTGTACTGAGTTTTTTCATAGCATTAGACGCTCGTTTGACAGAACTTGAATAAGATTACATAGCACACGATAAAAGTAGAGTGAACATAATGTGCAGCTTTCCATTCACGCTTAATGGCCGCAGCAGTAATGCATGAAGGCCACTGCTAAGTTGTGTTGAGAAACACCACTTTCTGTTTGCCATGTCTAAATGAAACGTACCTGACCTGATCTAAAGTAACCGTTCTGAGTCTGGAACACACAAAGAGAAAAACGCAACACACGCCACAACATTAACAGACAGGCAAATGAGCGGTGGCGAGCTCCACCTTAGGACAAAGTCAACAAGTAATTCACCAGAAGTCAATGAGTGCCTGAAATGTAACATCTCTGACTGGTAGCAGGACGGTCCAAGTTCAATCCCTGGTGCTAGCACTGAATGACTTTTTCATGAATTATTTGTTTGTTTTATGAATGAATGAATTACATGAATTATGTATTATTTGTTGTACATGTTAAGTTTTCATGTGCTTGAGAACATGAATCATTCGTCAACCACTGTATCCTCATGAGGTGATGAGGGTTTGTCATCCTAAAGAGACTCCCTTTCTTGCATGTGTCCTTACGGTTGCTCACCACTGCAGAAAAAAAAAGGACAAGAAATGGATAGTCATGTTTACTTTAAAATGATTGTGCACAATAGAAAGGAGACTTTCGCACAGAAGGCTGTACTTCTTGAGGTCTAACATCAAGTTACAAAATTCCAGAATATAAGACATGTTGTAAGGTAGCGAACAAGTGGAGCGACGGTTGGTACAAATATACAAATAAAAATACAAACATAGTATAATAAAATAAAAGAGGGTACGACGCCATCAGTTTCAAACAGACAAGGGATGTTGTAGCATAATACATGAATGACCACGGCGGCCAGGTAAGTATTTGGCACAAAAGGCATTCACAGGCAACACATTCAGGGAAACGGTGTTGCAGTGTCTTGTCAACTCATCCATTGCCGGCATGAAACTGATGGAGTTGTACCCCCTTTTTATTTTATTATATATGGTTGTATATGTATTTTTATGTCAGTACCAACCCTCGCTCTCTACCTTACAACATGTTTTATATATTCTAGGATTTTGTAACTTCATGTTAGACATTAACAAGAGCAGCCTTGTGCACGAAAGACTCGTCTCATTCAAATTTAGATGCTCTCAACAGCCTTATTTCTGTTGTGAATCTCTATCGCAGCACACCTGCACATTGCTGTTCTACGTACTGTCACTTTGCAGTAAGATTATGGACTTCGGATAAAAAGACTACACAGCACTGCTCAGGTATTTCTGCCTATCGAACAGCATGTACGCAGTATACACACAGTATTTGTGCACTGGACCCACTAAAAATGGAATGAATGTGGGATTGCCCACAGTAATGCACCAAGTTCAACACAAGTATTGTAAAATCCAGGTATTTTAGCTTACATGCCAATCCAGTACCACATCCAGTGTGAAGTTGCGACAAATAAATAGTTCCCATTTTTCTTAGCTTTCAGAACACAGACAGTGAATTAATAAGGGTAGAGAATGTTAACATGAATTCTGGGCTATTCTTCAATCAGAAATTCACAGATAGTAAAGGCACCTTCCTCAATGGACGTTGATGACAGTGAAAATTCTAAAACGATATCAGAGACGACATCACCTTCTGCGTGTCAGAAAGGATTCTATGTCCAACAGTAATCCAGCTAACAGTAACAAAAATGTGCGAAAGACAAATTAACTGAACTACTGTAACGTACCTTCTATATCAGACAGTGAAGCTTGTACCACCCCATCCACAGGAACCAGTCTCGAGACAGCAAAAGTGCTTGAACTGGGAGATAGCAGCTAATCGGAATGGCGACCTTTGTTTTCCACCCTGAAAGCACAGGTTGTAACGTTGAGGGCAGATTTAAGAGTGGTGTCAAGATGTCTGCATGAGAGCGCACATGAAGAGTGGAACATAGGTGAATACTCAAATTCTAACATCACATTGTCATACCTGTTGGTGGCAGGTAGACTAACGGGTCAGCAATTTCTTCATGCACCAGATGCAAGCCAGATCCTGCTTCATTTCCGCCTTCAGCATGCGACTGTGGTATTTCAGAAGTTATTATTATCAATACTGCTGTGTTGTTAATCATGGTTGTTAATCATGCTGTGTTGTATCAGAGTA
Source organism: Ornithodoros turicata (assembly GCF_037126465.1). Lineage (NCBI taxonomy): Eukaryota > Metazoa > Arthropoda > Arachnida > Ixodida > Argasidae > Ornithodoros > Ornithodoros turicata. The sequence goes on from NW_026999342.1 coordinate 3,552,205, forward strand.
AGCGCACTAGGACAGCTGCACAATCGATTCATGAAGCTTGCTATTTTTATATCTGAACCTCGACTTACTTTTTTGCTCTCGTTTTGTGCCTTGATCCTCCGTGGTACGTTCAAAATTTGTGTGTCGGACACATCAGATTTTCATCAGACGATTTCGCGCCGAGATTCCAAATTGCCTCTGGAGTCTATGATAACATTCGTGGACGAAATTCTTGGAGTGGAACTTAGCAGGCAGCGCTGTCGGTGTCAGCCAAGAGCTTCGCACTGCTTGGTCTTTTGGAAGCTTAGAACAGGTAACACTTGAATGCTCCGATGAATTGTTCTAACAGCGTAGCACCGTCGCATTTTCGAGAACTTCGCCGTGGCATATCACGTATCATATCGCTCCAGCCCATAAAAGTGAAGGTCAGTATGTATATGTACTTGCTGGCTTGCACTGCGGCCCCCGCAGGTTTCGCCTTCACCGTGGAACGTTGACGTCACGCCGAGACGCACTGTTAGCGCCGACCCAAGATCGTGTCACTTCCCTACGCCAGGCTGACGAGCTCCAAGTAGAGCGAAACAGCTGTCGTTGGCTGGGAGTGCACGATCAAATTGTAAACATATGCTCAACGTGCAGCTACAGAGGATCGGCTATTTTCACTTTGTATATGTACTTGCTGGCTTGCACTGCGGCCCCCGCAGATGGCGCCGTCACCGTGGAACATTGATGTCTCGCCGAGACGCACTGTTAGCGCCCACCCAAGATCGTGTCACTTTCCTACGCCAGGCTGACGAGCTCCAAGTAGAGCGAAACAGCTGTCCTTGGCTGGGAGTGCACGATCAAATTGTAAACATATGCTCAACGCGCAGCTACAGAGGATCGGCTATTTTCACTTTGTATATGTACTTGCTGGCTTGCACTGCGGCCTCCGCAGGTGGCGCCGTCACCGTGAAACATTGACGTCTCGACGAGACGCACTGTTAGCGCCCACCCAAGGTCGTGTCACTTCCCTACGCAGGGCTGACGAGCTCCAAGTTGAGCGAAACAGCAGTCCTTGGCTGGGAGTGCACGATCAAATTGTAAACATATGCTCAACGCGCAGCTACAGAGGATCGGCTATTTTCACTTTGTATATGTACTTGCTGGCTTGCACTGCGGCCTCCACAGGTGGCGCCGTCACCGTGGAACATTGACGTCTCGCCGAGACGCACTGTTAGCGCCCACCCAAGATCGTGTCACTTCCCTACGCCAGGCTGACGAGCTCCAAGTAGAGCGAAACAGCTGTCGTTGGCTGGGAGTGCACGATCAAATTGTAAACATATGCTCAACGTGCAGCTACAGAGGATCGGCTATTTTCACTTTGTATATGTACTTGCTGGCTTGCACTGCGGCCCCCGCAGATGGCGCCGTCACCGTGGAACATTGATGTCTCGCCGAGACGCACTGTTAGCGCCCACCCAAGATCGTGTCACTTTCCTACGCCAGGCCGACGAGCTCCAAGTAGAGCGACACAGCTGTCCTTGGCTGGGAGTGCACGATCAAATTGTAAACATATGCTCAACGCGCAGCTACAGAGGATCGGCTATTTTCACTTTGTATATGTACTTGCTGGCTTGCACTGCGGCCTCCGCAGGTGGCGCCGTCACCGTGAAACATTGACGTCTCGACGAGACGCACTGTTAGCGCCCACCCAAGGTCGTGTCACTTCCCTACGCAGGGCTGACGAGCTCCAAGTTGAGCGAAACAGCAGTCCTTGGCTGGGAGTGCACGATCAAATTGTAAACATATGCTCAACGCGCAGCTACAGAGGATCGGCCATTTTCACTTTGTATATGTACTTGCTGGCTTGCACTGCGGCCTCCACAGGTGGCGCCGTCACCGTGGAACATTGACGACTCGCCGAGACGCACTGTTAGCGCCCACCCAAGATCGTGTCACTTCCCTACGCCAGGCTGACGAGCTCCAAGTAGAGCGAAACAGCTGTCCTTGGCTGGGAGGGCACGATCAAATTGTAAACATATGCTCAACGTGCAGCTACAGAGGATCGGCAATTTTCACTTTGTATATGTACTTGCTGGCTTGCACTGCGGCCTCCACAGGTGGCGCCGTCACCGTGGAACATTGACGTCTCGCCGAGACGCACTGTTAGCGCCGACCCAAGATCGTGTCACTTCCCTACGCAGGGCTGACGAGCTCCAAGTTGAGCGAAACAGCAGTCCTTGGCTGGGAGTGCACGATCCAGTTGTAAACATATGCTCAACGCGCAGCTACAGAGGATCGGCTATTTTCATTTTGTATATGTACTTGCTGGCTTGCACTGCGGCCTCCACAGGTGGCGCCGTCACCGTGGAACATTGACGTCTCGCCGAGACGCACTGTTAGCGCCCACCCAAGATCGTGTCACTTCCCTACGCAAGGCTGACGAGCTCCAAGTAGAGCGAAACAGCTGTCCTTGGCTGGGAGGGCACGATCAAATTGTAAACATATGCTCAACGTGCAGCTACAGAGGATCGGCAATTTTCACTTTGTATATGTACTTGCTGGCTTGCACTGCGGCCTCCACAGGTGGCGCCGTCACCGTGGAACATTGACGTCTCGCTGAGACGCACTGTTAGCGCCGACCCAAGATCGTGTCACTTCCCTACGCAGGGCTGACGAGCTCCAAGTTGAGCGAAACAGCAGCCCTTGGCTGGGAGTGCACGATCAAATTGTAAACATATGCTCAACGCGCAGCTACAGAGGATCGGCTATTTTCACTTTGTATATGTACTTGCTGGCTTGCACTGCGGCCTCCACAGGTGGCGCCGTCACCGTGGAACATTGACGTCTCGCCGAGACGCACTGTTAGCGCCCACCCAAGATCGTGTCACTTCCCTACGCCAGGCTGACGAGCTCCAAGTAGAGCGAAACAGCTGTCCTTGGCTGGGAGGGCACGATCAAATTGTAAACATATGCTCAACGTGCAGCTACAGAGGATCGGCAATTTTCACTTTGTATATGTACTTGCTGGCTTGCACTGCGGCCTCCGCAGGTGGCGCCGTCACCGTGGAACATTGACGTCTCGCCGAGACGCACTGTTAGCGCCCACCCAAGATCGTGTCACTTCCCTACGCCAGGCTGACGAGCTCCAAGTAGAGCGAAACAGCTGTCCTTGGCTGGGAGGGCACGATCAAATTGTAAACATATGCTCAACGTGCAGCTACAGAGGATCGGCAATTTTCACTTTGTATATGTACTTGCTGGCTTGCACTGCGGCCTCCGCAGGTGGCGCCGTCACCGTGGAACATTGACGTCTCGCCGAGACGCACTGTTAGCGCCCACCCAAGATCGTGTCACTTCCCTACGCCAGGCTGACGAGCTCCAAGTAGAGCGAAACAGCTGTCCTTGGCTGGGAGGGCACGATCAAATTGTAAACATATGCTCAACGTGCAGCTACAGAGGATCGGCAATTTTCACTTTGTATATGTACTTGCTGGCTTGCACTGCGGCCTCCGCAGGTGGCGCCGTCACCGTGGAACATTGACGTCTCGCCGAGACGCACTGTTAGCGGCCACCCAAAGATCGTGTCACTTCCCTACGCCAGGCTGACGAGCTCCAAGTAGAGCGAAACAGCTGTCCTTGGCTGGGAGGGCACGATCAAATTGTAAACATATGCTCAACGCGCAGCTACAGAGGATCGGCCATTTTCACTTTGTATATGTACTTGCTGGCTTGCACTGCGGCCTCCACAGGTGGCGCCGTCACCGTGGAACATTGACGTCTCGCCGAGACGCACTGTTAGCGCCCACCCAAGATCGTGTCACTTCCCTACGCCAGGCTGACGAGCTCCAAGTAGAGCGAAACAGCTGTCCTTGGCTGGGAGGGCACGATCAAATTGTAAACATATGCTCAACGTGCAGCTACAGAGGATCGGCAATTTTCACTTTGTATATGTACTTGCTGGCTTGCACTGCGGCCTCCACAGGTGGCGCCGTCACCGTGGAACATTGACGTCTCGCCGAGACGCACTGTTAGCGCCGACCCAAGATCGTGTCACTTCCCTACGCAGGGCTGACGAGCTCCAAGTTGAGCGAAACAGCAGTCCTTGGCTGGGAGTGCACGATCCAGTTGTAAACATATGCTCAACGCGCAGCTACAGAGGATCGGCTATTTTCACTTTGTATATGTACTTGCTGGCTTGCACTGCGGCCTCCACAGGTGGCGCCGTCACCGTGGAACATTGACGTCTCGCCGAGACGCACTGTTAGCGCCCACCCAAGATCGTGTCACTTCCCTACGCAAGGCTGACGAGCTCCAAGTAGAGCAGAACAGCTGTCCTTGGCTGGGAGGGCACGATCAAATTGTAAACATATGCTCAACGTGCAGCTACAGAGGATCGGCAATTTTCACTTTGTATATGTACTTGCTGGCTTGCACTGCGGCCTCCACAGGTGGCGCCGTCACCGTGGAACATTGACGTCTCGCTGAGACGCACTGTTAGCGCCGACCCAAGATCGTGTCACTTCCCTACGCAGGGCTGACGAGCTCCAAGTTGAGCGAAACAGCAGCCCTTGGCTGGGAGTGCACGATCAAATTGTAAACATATGCTCAACGCGCAGCTACAGAGGATCGGCTATTTTCACTTTGTATATGTACTTGCTGGCTTGCACTGCGGCCTCCACAGGTGGCGCCGTCACCGTGGAACATTGACGTCTCGCCGAGACGCACTGTTAGCGCCCACCCAAGATCGTGTCACTTCCCTACGCCAGGCTGACGAGCTTCAAGTAGAGCGAAACAGCTGTCCTTGGCTGGGAGGGCACGATCAAATTGTAAACATATGCTCAACGTGCAGCTACAGAGGATCGGCAATTTTCACTTTGTATATGTACTTGCTGGCTTGCACTGCGGCCTCCGCAGGTGGCGCCGTCACCGTGGAACATTGACGTCTCGCCGAGACGCACTGTTAGCGCCCACCCAAGATCGTGTCACTTCCCTACGCCAGGCTGACGAGCTCCAAGTAGAGCGAAACAGCTGTCCTTGGCTGGGAGGGCACGATCAAATTGTAAACATATGCTCAACGTGCAGCTACAGAGGATCGGCAATTTTCACTTTGTATATGTACTTGCTGGCTTGCACTGCGGCCTCCGCAGGTGGCGCCGTCACCGTGGAACATTGACGTCTCGCCGAGACGCACTGTTAGCGCCCACCCAAGATCGTGTCACTTCCCTACGCCAGGCTGACGAGCTCCAAGTAGAGCGAAACAGCTGTCCTTGGCTGGGAGGGCACGATCAAATTGTAAACATATGCTCAACGTGCAGCTACAGAGGATCGGCAATTTTCACTTTGTATATGTACTTGCTGGCTTGCACTGCGGCCTCCGCAGGTGGCGCCGTCACCGTGGAACATTGACGTCTCGCCGAGACGCACTGTTAGCGCCCACCCAAGATCGTGTCACTTCCCTACGCCAGGCTGACGAGCTCCAAGTAGAGCGAAACAGCTGTCCTTGGCTGGGAGGGCACGATCAAATTGTAAACATATGCTCAACGTGCAGCTACAGAGGATCGGCAATTTTCACTTTGTATATGTACTTGCTGGCTTGTACTGCGGCCTCCGCAGGTGGCGCCGTCACCGTGGAACATTGACGTCTCGCCGAGACGCACTGTTAGCGGCCACTCAAAGATCGTGTCACTTCCCTACGCCAGGCTGACGAGCTCCAAGTAGAGCGAAACAGCTGTCCTTGGCTGGGAGGGCACGATCAAATTGTAAACATATGCTCAACGTGCAGCTACAGAGGATCGGCAATTTTCACTTTGTATATGTACTTGCTGGCTTGCACTGCGGCCTCCGCAGGTGGCGCCGTCACCGTGGAACATTGACGTCTCGCCGAGACGCACTGTTAGCGCCCACCCAAGATCGTGTCACTTCCCTACGCCAGGCTGACGAGCTCCAAGTAGAGCGAAACAGCTGTCCTTGGCTGGGAGGGCACGATCAAATTGTAAACATATGCTCAACGTGCAGCTACAGAGGATCGGCAATTTTCACTTTGTATATGTACTTGCTGGCTTGCACTGCGGCCTCCGCAGGTGGCGCCGTCACCGTGGAACATTGACGTCTCGCCGAGACGCACTGTTACCGCCCACCCAAGATCGTGTCACTTCCCTACGCCAGGCTGACGAGCTCCAAGTAGAGCGAAACAGCTGTCCTTGGCTGGGAGGGCACGATCAAATTGTAAACATATGCTCAACGTGCAGCTACAGAGGATCGGCAATTTTCACTTTGTATATGTACTTGCTGGCTTGCACTGCGGCCTCCGCAGGTGGCGCCGTCACCGTGGAACATTGACGTCTCGCCGATACGCACTGTTAGCGCCCACCCAAGATCGTGTCACTTCCCTACGCCAGGCTGACGAGCTCCAAGTTGAGCGAAACAGCTGTCCTTGGCTGGGAGGGCACGATCAAATTGTAAACATATGCTCAACGTGCAGCTACAGAGGATCGGCTATTTTCACTTTGTATATGTACTTGCTGGCTTGCACTGCGGCCTCCGCAGGCGGCGCCGTCACCGTGGAACATTGACGTCTCGCCGAGACGCACTGTTAGCGCCAACCCAAGATCGTGTCACTTCCCTACGCCAGGCTGACGAGCTCCAAGTAGAGCGAAACAGCTGTCCTTGGCTGGGAGTGCACGATCAAATTGTAAACATATGCTCAACGTGCAGCTACAGAGGATCGGCTATTTTCACTTTGTATATGTACTTGCTGGCTTGCACTGCGGCCTCAGCAGGTGCCGCCGTCACCGTGGAACATTGACGTCTCGCCGAGACGCACTGTTAGCGCCGACCCAAGATCGTGTCACTTCCCTACGCCAGGCTTACGAGCTCCAAGTAGAGCGAAACAGCTGTCCTTGGCTGGGAGTGCACGATCAAACTGTAAACATATGCTCAACGTGCAGCTACAGAGCTTCGGCTATTTTCACTTTGTATATATATATATATATGTGTTTGTAACTGAAACGGCGCCATGCCAGTACTGGACAGCTGTTTCGGCCTTGTTGGGCCTCATCAACAGTACGCAGGCAGGCAACGTTTGAGTGTATGGCATGAGAAGGTCGCGTAACACGTGATTCCTCCCGTCAAGGTGAGATAACTCACTCACTGAAAGCCCAGTGCAAAGCCAGTGAAGTATGAAAGGAAAAAAAGTGGCCAGAGCTCTTTAGCTGTACGTATAGCATATGTTTGTAAATCAAACGTCGCCATGCCAGTACTGGACAGCTGTTTCCCAACAAGGCCGAAACAGCTGTCCAGTACTGGCATGGCGACGTTTGAGCAATGGCAGGTTTGAATCCTCACGCAAAATACGGGTTTCTTTTTGTTTTGTTTCGTTGTCATTTGTGCGCCATTTACTTTCCTTGACCTGGGAAGCCAGGTGAGTGGCTCACTACAAGCACTTACACGCCAGTGGCACTGGCACCCGTCTTTAGCTGTGTGGCCAGCGTGAATGCCGTATACCCCACCTGCCTCACACTGGCACCGTGGGTGAGGGGCAGGCACCTCATCATCCCACGTAGCCACAATTAGCGAACTGGATGGAACATATACTGAAATACAAACAGTGGAAGGGGGGACGTTCATGAAGTGCATAGCTGGGCGTAAAACGTTAGTAACGGTGACGACGATACGTCTTTGCAATTAACCCGTGCATCTGCAAAGAGTCAAGAATAGCCAACAACTTTCCTGACATGCTTTCATGTGAAATACTGTGTTTGTAATTCAGACTGTCTTTTTTTTTATTTCGTGTTAGCGCCGCGAAGCAACTGTGGCTCTGAGCGGCGTACAGATGTCGACAGATGGAAAGAGGACAGCAGGAAGGAGTGGGAGATAGGGGGGTTAGTACGCGTCCTCGGCCGACTTCAGGGGGAACTGTGCAGACATTCGTCTGGAAAGTCTTCGGAAAACCCAGGGAAAACCTCAGACAGCACAGCCGGCGGTAGGATAATTTAGACTGTCGTCTCTAATGTGATTACCTGAGCGGAGTTGTAAAACGACTTGGTTTACTCTGTTGCTTGAAAAGCTTTGCATGTAAATACTTCGCACACACAGCAGCAGGCGAACGTTCGAAACACTTAATGCTTTCAAGTGCATCCTAATAACCAGATGTTTTATTTCCATCAGATGTATTTTGGGATTGGTACGAGTTTGGCAAAGGTATGCGTACCATACATGGTTGCCAAACTTTTGCCATTCATTGGCTGGCAAAAGGTTGATATTTCGAAAAAGTTGCTTTGTTGACCAATCAACCTACTGCCACACATTTGCCGTACGCTGGCCATTGACCAGTGCGGGACACTGCTCTTGCTTTTTCACTGAATGTCAATGTCGTTTGCCAACCACAGCAAGTGCATTCCTCACAATGCGATTATGCACCTTTGAAAACTTTACATTGTACTTTGTCTGAAAACAACTTGAATTACTTAGTACATTGGCAGAAATCTGGCCAACGTGTTTGTACCATACATGGCATCCAATCAGTTCCCAAACTTTGGTGTGTCCAACGTTGGCCAACCTCAAATTATACTTTGTTGGCCAAAGTACCTGTCAGGCCCCTGCCAACCTCGGGCCATTGGCCACTGTTTACTTGAGATACTAGTTTTCACTTACCGGATTTTATCAACGCAGCGTCAAAATATGATGATTTCTCGGAGATTGGGCCAACAAGACCAGGTGTTACGTGGATGTTGTAGTGCCTGGAAATGTTTTCTTAGTATTGTCTCGTTGCATGGAGAGTTGGTTGTAGAATTGTTCTCTGACTGTAGCGTCCCATCAACATAAAGGTGCTTACCCGTTGCATTGTTTCGCAACAAAAGTCAGGTTGCTAATTTCCAAGACAAACTCGACCACTGCTTCAAATTCCGGCATTGTAGCATTCAACGATCTGTCATAGACCTCGAATAAGGAATGAGCAAGCATTACATTAAAGTGAACAGCGTTCATGTTCAACTATGTTCAGGTACTCACGTAACACGTGCATCCGCCTTGTGTACTTTTCGCGTCAAACTTGAACCGATGACGAGCGAATGATCATTTCGATCACCACATTTTTGCTGTTCCAAGCGCCAGAGTACTTCTTCTAATCCCCTTACTTCTTCATCTTCTTATTCTTGTTCGGTGGCTTCGAGAATTCCGTAACAAATTCGCGGCGTGCAGCAAGGGCAAAACATTAAAAAAGGGAGAGGAACATTGTTAAAATTCATGTCACATGTACTGGAGATTGCTATCATCCAGGAACTCAAGAAGGAGTTGCTAGTGAAATAAAGTTAAAATGTGGACAGTTCGCTATTAATCCCAGGCTATCCAAGCTATAAATGACCTCTATTCACTGAGTGCCGGCATTTTCGGGAAACTGGATTGGATTGGATTGAATAGGATATTCCCTGACGACCAAGCAATATAATGGATTTTGCGTCCACTTTTAACGGCGCCATCTGGATGGAGAGGGGCATGTCGGGAAGACGCAGAAGGGCAGAAGTAGCAGAAGCTGAAGTGTATGCTAGCAGAACTGATTGGCCGTTATAGAACTTCTAGTTGGAACAACAATAACAACACCTATATTGTGATGATGAACTAGGGAGGTTTTCCACTCTAGGACTGGAACGCTACTCCATAGCTAGGGGTCTAATATGAGTGGTGACAATGATGAGTAATGACGATGAAAGATGACGGGAATCATGGAGGTAGGAAAGCAAGGAGAGGGCCAAAAGTCTAGTTGCCCATGGGACTCCTCTGGCGGTCGCTCGAGTAAGTGTGTTGCCCAATGACGTCATCGCCCTGACTGCGCCGGCGCCGACGAGCAGACGCTTTCGCTGCACCTGCACGGTTCGCGTTGCGAAATATTGTGCAACCCCAACAGCTGATGCTACATGGTCCTCAACCGCAACTATGGTCACCTGTTCGTGCCCTGGATGTCAGAGTCGATCTTCCGGGCGCAGCACAGTAGGTGGAATCACGTTTCATGAGTAAGTTTTCCCTACATCCACGCTCGAAATGCGTGACGTTTCAGAAGTGTATTGCGCGAACATCTATGACTGACAACCTGAAACTGGTTTCGGAAAACGTAGTAATGGTTTTGTAGTACCTCTTGTGTTTCCTGTTGTGGATATCTTCAACTGCCGCTCGCTTAATTTTCAATCCTCCCTGCCAATTTTTTCACAGAAACCGTATGTGACGTTGATATATAATTTATTTCACGCAGGTTCCCGTTAAACAGCTCCGAAAGGGACGTCTGGGTCAGCGCAATTAGGAGAATTAGCTGGACCCCGAAAAGCAGGACCAGTAAATTGTGCTCAAAGCACTTTCGCGCCGAGGATCTGGACAGATCTTCGCCACTTCGAGTACGTCTTCGCTAGGGCGCTGTGCCGCAGATATTTCCGTGGAGTGAGGTAAACAACAAGGATGTGTTACTTTAGTTGCTCTTCAGACTAATGGGTGCTCAATATGAACCAGAATGAACTGCGTAGCGAAGCAGGCCCAAGCATGGAAGGTGGAAGCAGCCTTGCGTCCGGAGTGTCTGGAAACATATCCGTAAGACGTTGCTTTTTTGTGGATTTTCTTGGTTTTCTTCATCCCTCCTTTCTGCAAGGCTTGCCCAACTGTGCTTTGTTTGAAGCATGCAGCTTTTGGCCATTCAAACTTGCTCTTTTCCCCCACCCAATTTTGAGCTGTTTCACACCGAAAAACATGTGGGCACTGCTTGCATCACGGAAAATGATATGCATGGGCGATTTTTCGAATGAAAGATATGCTGTGCAGGAAGAGCCAACATTGGATCAAGATATGATCGAACCAAACCCGTCAAGAGAGAATCCCTCCTTGGTCACAGATGAGGGCTCCAACGTAAGTACCCCAGTGTATGCTGGATGCCCAGCCTACATGGATGTGATAAAACAAAACCCTTCCTATCATTTCCATACTTGCAGGGCAGCACTGGGTTCAGCTGTGACTATATATCAGTGAACCCTTTCAAAGACACTGTAAGTAAACAGCTGGCATAATGTCTTTGCACACAGCGAGTCTGTATTTTGTTGCATGTGTCTGTGGGCAGGTTACATTTACGCATAGCCATGATGCAGCTTCGTCTTGGGACCAGGAATGCTCAGCATCTACCTCAGCTGATGTGGCAACTACATCGGTATGTCCCATCTTTTCTTTTTTTTTTTTTGAGTAGAAGGGGCTAAATAATTTTATGTTCTTCTTTTATACCATAGAAGTTGCTCTCACACTGCAACTTCTTTGTTGTTCCTCTGACAAAATATACAGTGTCTTTTTTAGGCGACACAGAGCACGTCATGATGTGAGCAATAAAAAAACGAGCGTTACTATTTGCTACTTGAGTTACAAACATGTGATACTAGTGCCATGGCACCTGCTTGTGACTCAAGTAGTAGGAACATAATGACTATTTTTCTTTTGTCGCCTAAAAAAAGACAACCTGTAGAATGCCCCAGCTGCAGCATCCTATCATCCAAACCACTACTTCCTCACACTTTTATTCACTAATAATAATGAAAATTTAATAAAGCTGTAGTGGCCTCTGCCACCACAAGCCATTGACATATGCTGTATCATCTGGGACCAAGACTCGCTCACCGCACAAAGTACATCACTTGGCCTTCATTGCCGTTCCATGTGCCCACGGGCCAATAAACATATCTGCAGTCCACTATGCGCCTGACCTTTTCTTTTAGCTGCGCTCCTAAAAAGTAAAGTTGAATTTACCCCGATGAGTTCAACTAGTGTTGCACATAGTTTATAATTGCCTTCCCCGTCCATTTTAACAGATGTAATCTTTTGTGTTTTAGGGGGAAAACAGAGGCACCCCAAGCAAGAGTGCAGATGCAGCTGTGGTAAGGAATCAACTAGTAAGAGTCAGGATGATACATATATGCTTTTCACGCAACACATTCATCCACGCATAATATCGCACATAATGCTATGCATTATCCCCATGTTGGGAACATCCAACTTTCAAAAACCTTCAACTATTCAGCCAATGGGTGATGAATATCAGTTATTCAAGATCCTTCTCTTACTTCATGCATAGTTTACAACCTTTTAATTAATGACAATTTGGTGATTTAAGTTAGTAATATTTAACATAAGAGGGGAGTTGCCTCAGGACAGAAGCCGCCAATATTTCGAACAGAGACTGTTCTTCTTCTGGGTATTTAACATAGTTAGGCCAAATTAGCAACCATTTCCATGTTAATGCAGTACTCTTGCACTTTGGCTTCCTGGTCTAGCAAACAACTGTTATTTTGGAAAGGTCTCAACAATACATATATCTGTACCATGAGACAAACTGGTGAGGAGTAAGTAACTTAATACTGCATTTCATTATGTTTTTCTGCTGGATTACTGCAGTTTTCTGCACTATGCAGTTACCAAATGAATTCTAAATGAAGCAATGAAATTGAAGCAATGATTTGGATGTACAGGGTCACCAAAGATAAACGCAGGCGTCTATTCTGCTGGAATGGTGGGTATACAGCATAGGAAATGTTAAGGAGCCGGCGGTTTTTTAGTTTTCATGATTTATCCACGAAGTATTTAATGAAGTGAGTAACCTCACATGAAATTTTAGGACATGATACATCATTTAACGTAAAGTTTAACCTACGAGGGCAACTCTAATTGCATTTATTCGAATTACAAACCCCAGAGTTTATCATGGGTGGCCCTGTATATTGATGATCTGCATGCTGTGATTCTGCACATGAAAAAAATGAACTTGAAATGCGTTGACCAATGATCTTGCCTGCATTGTACAAGAAAATCATATCAATGAATTTTATCCATATCAATAAATTTTTGATACAATTTGCATGTGTGCTGATTCTTTTGTGGTTAATGTGTTCTACTTCTACCTCGGCAATCCAGCTTCAAAATGGTGCCACTACTGAGTTTGATTTAGTCATGATCATGCGAACATGTACATAAGCGTAAGTGGAGCATGGTTGCGAACAGATAGATGACAAACTTGGCATGTTGGCATACTAAGGAATCGGAGTTCCATGACTGCATGCCATCTTCTATGTGGCATGGTCACTAACAGACAATGAGCATGTGTGATTGATTTGTGTGAATTCAGCAGAAATATCAATAAAGCCATTACAGCTGAAGCCGCTAAGCACTTACTCAACAAATATGAACAGACTGTGGCCTGTGTGCACTCGTGCAATATAGTGGCAAGCAGACCACTCTACCAGGAACAAATGCAATAACAGTATCCACTCTCGGACTATAATACCATAATATATTCGTGCACAATAACCTGTAACATAATGTATACAACAAAATACCCCTTAGCTAGTTGGACTGAAAACAGTTACTTACAGTTAAAACAGTTACAGTCAGGACTTATACCAATCATGCAATTACCCACTACACAAGGGAACTTCACTAATGAAAGACACACCTGTGCATTTTTGAAGAAGGAGGTCAAGCGCATTGGAAATTTGCATACGGAAAGCAAAAAGAAAATCAAGGCTTTGCAAGAAAGACAACGTCACACGACACAAAAAATTGCAAGACTTGAAAATGTGATTCAGGACCTGATGGCCAAAAATATTCTTCTACAAGAAAATGCGGATGTATTAACCAGTATAGCAGGAGCCAACAAAGATCTGTTGTTACGACAGACGGCAAAAATGAAGAACCAGGCCCTCCAAAGAAAGTACAGCACAGAGCTGCGAGCTTTTGCACTCATATTGCATTTTTACTCACAGAAGGCATACAGTTATGTGCGAAAGACCTTTGACACGTGCCTGCCCCACCCTCGTACACTTAGAAAATGGTACCAGACAATTGATGGACAACCAGGACTTTCGAAAGAAGCACTAAACGCACTAAAAATGAAGGTAGCAGAGAATCAAGTGAAGGATATTCCAACTCTCTGCACTGCGATGGTTGATGAAATGGCAATTCGCCAACACATTGAATGGGATGGACAAAAATCACATGGCTATGTTGACATCGGGATGGGTGCCAGTAATGATGGTTCAGTAGCAAAAGAGGCTTTCGTTCTAATGATTGTATCTCTGAATGGCAGGTGGAAGATCCCATTAGGCTATTTTCTAATTGATGGGCTATGTGGAGAACAGAAGGCTAATTTGGTAAGACAGGGGCTTTCACTTGCAAACGAGGCTGGGGCAGACATTGTGTCACTAACATGTGACGGAGCAGCATCAAACATGGCAATGTTGAGAATCTTAGGATGCTCCTTGAATGTGGAAGCTGGACTCAACACAAGCTTTCCCCACCCAGACACAATGAAGCCAGTTGTGGTCTTCCTTGACCCTTGTCATATGCTGAAGCTCGTGCGGAATGCACTTTGTCAGAAGCAGAGCTTTATTGATCGTGACGGTGTAAAAATATGTTGGAGCCACATTGAAATGCTTCATCTCACTCAAGAAAAAGAAGGTATTCATGCTGGCAACCGGCTGAGGGCGGCACACTTGCAATGGCAGAAACAGCCCATGAAGGTGCGACCAGCTGCTCAGCTACTGAGTGCATCAGTGGCAGATGCATTGCAGCACTGTCGTCAAGTGTCGCTACCAGGTTTCAATGAAACAGAGCCAACAGAGAAGTTCCTCCGTGTCATCAACAATGTTTTTGAGATTCTGAACTCCAGAAACATTCGACAGCACTCTTGGAAGAAGCCTCTTTGTGCAGAGAACATTTCACGAGCCCGGACTTTCCTCAATGAAGCATCCTCATACCTGGCAGGTCATCCACAATGAGATTGGTGCAGCTTCAACTGGTAACTGCTTACCCCTGGAAAACATAAGCATCCTAAACGTCTCCAGTGGGGTACAGCCTCGTTCCGAAGAAGTCATCAACTGGTCAGCAAGCAGACGAGAATTAAGTTCAAGCTGGGAAGAAAGCACATTTCAAATCTCTGACCACGACTATCTACCAGACCCCACAGACCTATCGCTGTTCGCTGACACAACTGTCACATACATAGCTGGATTTGTAGTTCGCTACCTCCAAAAATGTTTGAAATGTGAGACGTGTGTGGAAGCACTATCTGTGCCAGCAGCAGGTCTTCCTGAACACTCGCTAATTCGTCAGAAAAGTCTGGCTGGCGAGGACAGGACAGGACGTTGTCCGTGTGTACCAAAAGTGTGAGAAAGTGTACAGGTCAACAATGCTTACCTCAGCCTTGTCGGCAACAGGGCTTCTGAAGAAAATGTTGATGGATGTAATGGCTGGCATTATCACGACAGATGTTTTCTCAGTGCAATCACATGCTTGAACATGAGCCACTAGAGACCCATTACTTCCACCTCATAAAATGTATAGCGCATAAGTATTTAGATGTCCGCCTTCATCATGCCACAAAGTCTGCAACAGCAAGTCGTCACTCACAAAGGTGTCGCCAGATGTTTACGAAGCCGACACTATTCAAGGGACAATGACCATGACAACTGCTAACTTTTTTTCACCTTTTACTCGTTTATGTACATTACATCTTCCATTGTGTTAGTAGAGTGGTTGAAGTTGCAAGCATAATATAGGAGAACCACTTCAAGACACCTATTTGTTCTGTCAGCACTTCACCCAAGTTCAAGTTTGTTGTGTTGCCTCGATCTTAATGATACTCAATTATACAGCTATATATATCAAGCTACAGCCTCGTTGTATTTACCTACATCTGGATATTGTTGTATCGTCAATGTTTGTGTATCATGTTTGTTTGCTACTTAGTGATAGTTTCATTTGATGCTATTGACGTATTTCGATTTATTGTTGGTGCAGATTGTAAATATTGTACGATGCTTGTTATGTACGATACATCACATCGCGATTTGAACAAACCACTGCAAGGCACAATTGTATTTTTAATAAGACTTCAGATGGTCGTCGCTTGACTGACGTCGAAAGTGTGTCGAAAGTATCTTCCTCAAACACCCAGTTGATATGATGCATGATATGATATGCATATCGAGCGAGAACTTTTATGTTAACCAAATGAGGCTCAACGTTGAGATGTACTGGTGCTGGTCGCCTTGTCCATGTTTCTAATGCTACACTGTATTAGCATACTCAAGATGAAATGCTGCAACAAATATGGTGCCACGGAATCGTATTATGAAGGGCCGAGCGAATAAAAATACGTTCGCAGGGCCCGGCTCACATGTCACTTGGCTGAAAACCATCTCCAAAGGGCATTTAGAGTCATTTCTCCGAAGAAACCAGGCTGTGCGTTCACAACTAAAACTCTTCTATCTTTCCTTTCGTGGGGCACCAAAATTTACGACCGTTCAGGAAGGTGCTGCTTTTGTACTCAACTATGCATGTCACCTATGACACCTTGACATGGGAGCCGCCATGTTTCCGCTGGGCAAGACGATCCCACAATGCTTTGCGCAGCGCCGCCGGCCCGACACGCTCGCTCCCGTAGAGAAACGCGCTAGGGGCCCCTCCTTGCTTTCCTACCTCCATGTCGGGAATGATCGAAGTGGCGATGGCGATGCTCAACGTGATCGTGATGGTGGGAATGTCCGAGGGCGCAGCTGGGGTCATAATGAGTCCTTTAGGCCTGTCGCCTCAAAGAAGCCAACCACATGACGTAAGGCCGCCCTGGAGTCGGCCACGGTGTCCCAAGGGCCGAGGATGGTCGACAAGTTGAAGGGGCGGCAGCCAAGGGTGGCATGGTGTGACTGCAGTGTACGCCTCTCGTTGATATAGGTCCGGCAGCGGAGGAGTATGTGCTCAACGTTGGCAAGTACACCACGCTCGTTGCACATTGGGCTAGCCTCACAGCCTAGCTGATATCGATAGGACGGAGTGAAGGCAACATTCAGACGTAGCCTGTTGATGAGCGACTTCAGAGGACAAGGAAGCCTTGCAGGCAGCCGGTATGACAGCGTTCGGTCTACACTTCCCAAAGAGGACCTAGTTGGAATGCCGTGTTGCCACTGTAGGTTAGACCAGGAACCGCGCAAATGATTGAGGAGGTATCTTCTGTCTCCTCTCGAGAGTATAATGGGCATAGAAGGCCGTTGTTGGTGTGCAGCGGCAGCGGCAGCGTCGGCCTCGTGGTTCCCAGTTATTCCGCAATGCCCTGGAACTCACTGAAAGGCGACGTAGTGGGAGCGATCTTGTAGGGACTTCAGGGCGCACAGGACTTCTATCACCACTGAGGAAAGGGAACCGCGGATGCCCATGTTTTTAATGCACAGGAGAGCTGTTTTGGAGTCGGTGTAAATTACCCAGTGCCGCGGTTCGCAGTCTTCCGCATATGTCAAGAATAACAAGATAGCATAAAGTTCAGCGGAGGTCGATGAGGTACGGTGAGATGGACGACACCCACGTGTAACAGACTCTGATGGAATGGCAAAGGCAGAAGATGAAGTGTCCCTGGTCGACGATCCATCCGTGTATACAGCGGTACTGTTGTAGTATTGAGCCTCGATGAAGTCAAGGGTAAGTTGCCTAAGAATAAAACCAGGATACCTCTTTTTGTTGTTCTTAAGGCCGGGGATGGAGACAGTGACAGGCGGCGATGGCAACGACCATGGAGGCACTTTGGGTGCCGTCGGGTCGACTATGAATTTGGGGATATGAGGTCCGAATGATGTCACAGCAGCATGAACCGTCGCGTTCCGTCTAGCGTGTAGCTTGCGAATCAGAGAGTGATGGTTATGATGGGCACGGAGACGCAGATAGTGGCGTGCAGTTTCCCGAGTACGGAGAACCTCAATGGGGATGTCCCTGGCCTCAGCCACTACTAGACGGGTTTCAGCGCCTCGCGGGACCCCGAGACATACCCGAAGACTGCGCGCGAGCAGGCCTCGAATCTTTTGGATCAGTGTCTGAGGAAACCCGTGCAGGACGGGAAGGCTGTGCATCACTGAGCCACGAACCAGGGCATTGTGCAGCATGAGGAGATCCTTCTCGTCTCGCCCCCATCTCATACCTGCGAAGTGACGAATCACGTTGACCCAGCGTTGGACTTTCTTTTCAATGACGTCTATGTGGCGCTTCCACGACAAATTCCATGATAGAGTCACGCCGAGGAACTTGTGATGTGTCATCTGCTCCAGTGGGCTTCCAGAAATATGCAGGCGATATCTATGCATGTCTTTGCGCGTGAAGGCTAGAACTGCGCTTTTCTCTACGGATATCTCCATTCCTGCCTGGAGTAAATAGAGGTGAATGGCATCTAACGTGCGCTGAAGACGCTGACGGAGTGCTGGACGGGAAGTGCCTGTAGTCCAAATACAGATGTCATCGGCATACAGGGACAAGTTGACTTTCCGCTGGATGCGGGTTCCAATGCCCGCCATAACGGCATTAAAAAGGAGCGGACTTAGGACGCTTCCTTGAGGTACCCCCTGAGAGATGGGGAATTGCTCTGTGTCGCCTTGTCTTGTCCGGAGGAAAATACCTCGTTGACTGAGGAAATCAGCTATCCAAAGCAACGTTGTACGTGAGAGCGCAGCGCTGTATAAAGCATGTAAGATTGATGGATGACTAACGGTGTCGTATGCTCTCTTAACATCAAGAAATACCGCCGCCGAGATCTTCCTGCCTCGTCGTGCCTCTTCCACCGACGTGACCAAGTCGAGGACAGAATCTATCGAACTGCGGTGCCGTCGAAACCCAGCTTGCTCTTGAGGGAAGAAGGCACGGCTTTCGAGCCACCACTCAATTCTACGCAAGACCATTCTTTCCATAACTTTCCCCAAGCAGCTGGTCAGAGTTAGCGGGCGAAATGATGCCAATTGGGATGGGTGTTTTCCTGGTTTGAGCAACGGTACCACTTGGCCGACTTTCCACTGCCTAGGAACCTGTCCATGCCTCCACGAGTGATTGCAGACGTTCAGCAGGGCCTGAAGGGAAGTAGGATCAAGGTTTCGAATCACCGTGTATATAATGGCGTCCGGGCCTGGAGACGACTTCTTGCATCCAGCTGAAATGGCTGACGAGAGTTCTGCCACGGAGAAGTTCATATCCAAGGCAGAGACAGCTGATGGGTTGGCATGCTCGAGAATAGATGTCACATGGGCTGTATGGGTTAGGTACTCCTCGGTGCTGGTTACATCGGCTCCCTTCGTAATGACACGACAGAATTCCCTGGCCACCTCTTTCTCAGACGTAGATGTTAAGAGCGCAAGAACTCCAAGTGGTTTCCGAACTGGAGGGTTCTCCTTTAAATTTCTTGCCACTCCCCATATCCGAGTAGGGCTCTCAAAAGGTGATAAGGAGCAACAGAAGTGCCGCCACGGTTGGCGATCAAGGTTTCGGAGTTCTCTCTGTACAAGCCTACTCGCGCATCTTGCTTCCTGTATCAATCCCAAAATTCGCGGTCACCCCCCGCCGGCGCACTCCGTCACTATACTCAGCCGCCATGCGGGAAGCTGCCTTACAGGATGTTAATTCAATGGGAGACAGCGTTTATGCCAATTAACAGCAAAACAGAATATTTTTTTTAAGATGTCATCGTCTAATAGAGAAGAACACAATGTAAACAACCCCTGGAGACATGCAAGGCACCAGCAGAATATAAGCCTAGTGCACCCTGGCCAAATGAATTTTAGTGCATTGCGCCTATGGGGATTCCGTCGATTTTTGCACATCGCCCATGTTTAGACTACGATTTTTCGACAAAGGCAGTCAAATTCTGGAAATCTCATCGCCTATTTTCGTTCAGTACGTCCTCCAGGCCACGTACCAACCACGGCACGATGTGTGAGTGTTAATCCTGATGCACCCAGGGCCTTCAAAGTTGCGACTCAGAAAGGGTTCCCCTCTTAGGCGCTCGACGGACTAAGTCCCAGTATTATCGTAATACGCATGTGCTGAGACTGTACGGCCGGTCTGAATGAGTTCGAAACGAGAACGGTCATTTTTTCCAGAACTCGAAGTGGCTGACAGAACAGACAACTTTATTTTGAGTCAGTAATATACAAATGATACCGTTTTGTATTTTATATCGCTTTTATATTAAACTATACAACTCGATAACACTGTCCATTTCGAGTGCAGTTTTGGAAGTGATTTTGTCAAACACGAGAGAGCAAGGAGAACAAGGTACGGGGTTCAAACCCCCTGATCTTACTTTCACATATACATACACATATACATTACTTACATAATCAGCTTAGGATATCTTTCTTATCATCGTTATATCAAATGATATTAAGCTCCGAACTTGATGAAATTCGCCATTTGGCCGTTTTGGAAGCGATTTTGTCAAACGCGACCTCTCAGGGTGCAACAGGGGAACAACGTACGGGGTTTAAACACCGTGATCATACTTTCACGTATACATATTACAAAATTAGTTTAGGACATCTTTAGTATTATTTTGATATCGAATGATATTAAGCCACGAAGTTGACGAAATTAGCCATTTGGCCATTTCGTGTGCCGGTTTGGAAGCCATTTTGTGAAACCGACCTCTCAGTGTGCAACAGGGGAACAAGATACGCGGTTCAAACCCCGTGATCTTACTTTCACATATACATACTACAAAATCAGCTTAGGACATCTTTAATATTATTTTTATATCCAATGATATTAAGTCCCGAAGTTGACGAAATTCGCCACTTGGCCATTTCGAGTGCCGTTTTGGAAGCGATTTTGTCAAACGCGACCTCTCAGGGTGCAACTGTGGAACAACCTACGGGGTTTAAACACCGTGATCTTACTTTCACATATACATATTACAAAATTAGTTTAGGACATCGTTAATATTATTTTTATATCAAATGATATTAAGTTGACTAATCAGCTTAGGACATCTTTAATATTCTTTTTATATCCAGTGATATTAAGCCCCGAAGTTGACGAAATTCGCCACCTGGCCATTTCGAGTGCCGTTTTGGAAGCGATTTTGTCAAACCCGACCTCTCAGGGTGCAACAGGGGAACAAGATACGGGGTTGAAACCCCGTGATCTTACTTTCACATATACATATTACGAAATCACCTTAGGACATCTTTAATATTATTTTTATATCCAATGATATTAAGCCCCGAAGTTGACGAAATTGGCCATTTGGCCATTTCGAGTGCAGGTTTGGAAGCCATTTTGTCAAACGCGACCTCTCAGGGTGCAACAGGGGAACAATATACGGGGTTCAAACCCCGTGATCTTACTTTCTCATATACATACTACAAAATCAGCTTAGGACGCTTTTTGCTTAGGGAGTGTCGTTTCGGAAGCAGTTTCTTCAAACGCGACTTCTCCATGTACGGCCTGGCACCAGGATTAAAGGGGCTTCGCACGTTTTAAAGGGCTCGATCTGGTGCCGAACGTTGCGGTAGCCTCTGTTACAATCCCAGTACAAGCCGTTCATAGTACCTTTTTCGCACCACGATACATATCATTTGAGTCATTGTAAAGGGCCCTGCTGCCGCCTTTTCCAAATTTTGCGGTGGTTTCCGATGCAATCACAGGAGAGGGGCATAACATAAGCCGTCGCGTCTTTATAGGTGTGTAAAATGTCTTCCACCATGATTAAAGGGGCTTTTGTCCGTTTTAAATGGCTCTGCTGTAGCCTTTTATGGAGTTTGCGGCCACATCCGTTATAATTCCAGTAGAATGGCAATAGCATAAGCCGTTGCGTGTACTTATATGACTTTGGAACTATGATACAAGGGGTATCGACCGTTTTAAAGGGCTCTGCTGCCGCATTTTCGGTATTTTACGGTACTCTCTGTTACAATCCCAGTAGAACGGCATTGCACAAGCCATTGATGACATGTCATCGGCAGCATGATACAAGGGGTCTCGCCCGTTCTGAAGGGCTATGCTACATCCTTTCCCGATATTTGCGGTCGCCTGTGTTATGATCTCGGTAGAATGACATAGTATAAGTTGTTGATAATATGTCTTTAACAGCATGACACAAGGGGTTTTGCTCGTTTAAGAGGGCTCTGCTGCCACGTTTTCCGAATTTGGCGATCGCCTGTGTTATAACTCCAGCAGAATAGGATTGCACAAGCCACTGATAACTTTCTTTCTTTCGCTCCATGATACAGGGAGTCTCGCCCGTTTTAAAAGGCCTTGCTGCCGCCGTATCCAAATTATGCGGTCTCCTCTTGCGCAATCCCGGTAGAAAGGCATAGCATAAGCCGTCATTAATATGCCTTTGGTACCATGATACAAGGGGTTTCGTACGTTCTAAAGGACTCTGTTGCTGCCTTTTCCGCATTTGGTGGTCGCTTCTGTTGCGATCCCTGTAGAAGAGCATCATAAGCCGTTGATAATATCTGTTTGGAACCACGATTAAAGATGTTTTGCCCGTTCTAAAGGGCTCTGCTGCGGTCTTTTACGGATTTTGCGGTCATCTCCGTTACAATCCCAGTGGGAAGGGCAATAGCATAAGCCGTCTCGAATATGCCTTTGGCACCATGATACAAAGGTTTTTGCCCGTTTTAGAGGGCTGTGCCGGAGCCTTTTCCAAATTTTGGGGTCACCACTGTTAAAATCCCAGTACAAGGGCCTAGTATAAGTCGTTGATAATGGCTTCGCTATGCAGAATACACCAGTGACTCTTTGTGGTGTATTCCTTGGTTGCCCCTGCCATCATCGGGGTTGCAGAATGGTTACTTTTTACTTTTCTCAAAGAAGTTGGCAAGTGATGCAATGTTTCAGAAGGACACTGTGGGTCATTTCTTGCAGGTCGAGGTGTAAGCGAATCATGGACTTGTTTATGCGTGCTGCACTTCGAGAAAAATTGGTTGATTACCATGAACAGTGAAATTCAAACGGCTTCGTAACGGATATGCTCTCAAGCGGTGAACCACCCCAGGCCATAGTCATGATTTATTTGTTGTTGTAACGGATATGTATTTTCATCTATGATGTCTTTTCCTCAGACTTTAGCACCAGTGCTCGTAGGTGTCTGTTGCCGTGTAAATGTTGTGACTGCCGGCGATTTGCTGTGCAAGTTCACTTTTGTGCCCCGTATATCTTGGCAAGTTTTTTTCCTTGACATATCGTCGCGGCTCTCACGCTGAATTCAAACGGAAGGTGTCAGCCTTTGGTTCGTTGCGCAACTCGTATCAGCAGCGAAGAGGAACGACAATTTCTTCTTTGTCATTGTTGCTGCGGCTGGCACTATCATCAATGCGCATAGAAGCCAAGATGCGGTACCCGGACCAGCTCCGGTGGCGCAGCGGTAACGCGTGCGCTTGGAGACTGGGAGGTCCGCGGTTCGAATCCGCGGGCCGGCTGTGCCGTCTGGGGTTTTTCCTGGGTTTCCCTCAGATGTGTAATAGGCGTATGCCGGCACAGTTCCCCTGAAGTCGGCCCATGGACGCAGCTATCCTCCCCCCGAGCGGATTCCGCTCGGTCTTCCACTTCACCCTTTCCTCTCCTCCTCTCCACCACCTTTCCCTTCCCGAGGAACATGCCGCCTAATCAGGCAGGCAGACCTCTCGGGTTCCTCCCAACGACACTCCTCCTCCTCCTCCTCCTCGGTACCCGGCGTGATAAGATGTCTGCGTGATTTCGAGTGGAGAGAATCATATGGTGGTATATCTATATGGATACATATCTATGCGTATATGCATTGGTGGCCAAGGTGTATCGGGAAATCTCGTGAATTACAGGGGAGTGGTTGGAAAAATTCAGGGGGAGTGTACACCTCCCTGGGGGTGGGGGTAATGACCCTGGAAAGGACCGCAATTATAGCAAAGTACCTTAGCGTAAACAGCTGAGCGGTATAGTTATTACGCATTCGCATATACAATTCGTCAATGAAAAACTTCACTTGACACACCAGCAGGGACAAATGAGCTTCTTTTCCAAATGAGACATTGAAAATTTGAAAGGCGTTGCAAGTTTTTCGTACATAGTTCTTCACGAACGATTTTCCCAACGTTCAGGAGCACTGAAATTGTCGGTTTACACACTGTATTGCTGATTTTGCTTGCATTTTCAACGTGAAAAAGAAAAAAAGAAAATCAGGGAAAGAGAAATAATTAAAAATATTCACACAATGACCCTCGAACATAACTACTCCATCTATTTTTTTTATTTTTTTTTTTCACTGCGCTTCTGTGTGCTCAGTATACAGTTTTTCGCGCATGATATCCGGAGAGGCTGCTGCTATGCTGTAAGCCCATAAACTTAGTGTAATAATTAAGATGATGTCATTGTCTGCACTTGTCTCCACTATTACTTCTCAATTATCATATTACTTACAGTGTAGTTTATCAAAATGCACGTTCAGACCAGATCGCTAATCGCTATAACTACTAGTTGAGTTCCATGAGTCACCAGAACTGCTCGAATGTGAATGTCCTTCCTAACGTCGACGGGAGCAGCACTACATCGAGCAAGGGTAAAAACAATGCCTGAAAACTTGGTTTCATTCCGAATTCTTCATTATTGGTGTGCGCGCGCGTGTGTGTGTGGGGGGGGGGCAGCTTCTATTTAGTGGTCAAGAGCCCTCGGGACACAGAATAGCTGACTGCAAGCCATGCACATGCGGCCCGCGTGTGTGAGAGCAGTGATTGCCCTGATCTAAGCATTACTTCATCTTAAACGAGAAATAAATAATGTACTCGAGGGCGCGTAGCACTTGTTTAGCGTTATCTCCAAATCTGGTATTTAGTTCTGCTCCAAAATATCTGGTCCAAAGAAGTCGCGTTTGATCAAATCATTGCCACTCGCATCGCCATAGCACTCGCAGACGCCAAACTGTCCGTATCTTCCATTTCATTCAGTAATAACTCTGGATATAAACGTGATATCGAAGATGTCATCACTTAATTACGTAATCTGTATATCCATGCTTAATAGCTATGAGTCCGCGGCCCATACCTGGTTCCCTTGCCAGAGCCTGCGAAGTAGCGTTTGGTCAAATCATTCATTTTCAAGCGACCAAAGAACAAACAGGAGACAAGATCAGACACAAGTCGCTCTGTTGTTGTTTCGTGTTTGTTCTTTGGTCGCTTGTGGATTTACACCAACCAGCCCAATCTATATACTTCAGACATTTTGCCAAATCGTTGCCCAAGTGGCACTCACTCTCACCAATTTGTCAGTTTCCTCTATTTTAGCTCGTAATAACTCTTGATACCAATTTGATACTGACGGTATCATCATAAAATTACGTAGTCTGTGTATCGTCTGCGGACCGTAGCTGCTGTCCTTGCTGCACTCTTAGAACTCGCATTTAGTGAATTTGTCGTCCAGAAGGCTATCACTGGCGCCAATCTGCCAATTTCATCCGGCAATCTCCCGATATTTGGAAAGTCTCATGCCCGTTCCCACAGTACGTCTTATTCTTTATCTTACGCGAATGCTCCCGGGCGTGTTATCGGTGTTGTTATCAGGTCGGGGTGCCAAAAGGGAATTGTTCGCCTCAGATATGTCCTCCTCTCCCTGCCCAGATCTGTTCCTCCTCACGCACTCACGCACCACCCTGTAAACTTAGCTTCCTTGCGTAGTCCTCTGCTATCACGTCAAGCCGGGTTTCAGAGGGGGTGTCCCTGAATGCTGCTCTTGTATCAGAAAGATTTCCTGTCCGTCGAGCTTTACGTTCAGCGCGCCTTCGGACAGCACGTAGTTGCTCCACACGAGGGTTAGACCCTAAGTGACCAGAACACACGTCGACTGTTTTAGAGGACGAGGCAAGGGCATCGGCAATGACATTTTCTAGCTGATCCACAGAAAGCAAAGGGTGGGCTCTATCTCCACATGCTGTACGAAACGAACGTCTGTCTGTTAATTTCGCAGTTCTACATCCCGCTCTCGTTGAATATCCATCATACGTGATGTATATGGGCACGTGGTCGCTTCCCCTGCCATCAAGGTCCGTGTGCCAATGTAGCTTCCTATAGATATCTCAGAAGGAGACGTCCAGAACGTCCGTAGTGAAGGACCTCCGCAAAAACGTGTGTGATCCATCATTCAGGATGCAGAGATCCATGCTCTCGGTCAGCTCCATCCATATTTTCCCTCGACAATCAGTTTTCGTGCTCCCACATGCAGGGTGGTGAGCGTTAATATCACCGACCACTAGATACGGAGACTATAAATTGTCCAGCACAGCCTTCAGATCGGTCTTGGACACCTTAGCTGACGGCGGCACATATAAATTCACCACAGTGACGACAGTTTTACCCAAGCGAATTTTACACCGGATACAGTCTAGACCAGCCACTTGCGGCGTTGGAAAGGCGGCTGCATTGAAATCGCGTCGAACAAGCAGGACCGTCCTTGAGATATCTGTATCTTCTTGCGCGACCAAACTATAACCGATGAGTCTGATGACCTTCTCAACGTAAGCTTCACTAATAGCCAACATGGGAATTCGATGCCGAAGTAGAAATTCTTTAAGATCTGGCAGCTTGTTGCGCAGACTGCGCGCGTTCCACTGCATGAAGACAGCATTCCTATAGATTTGCTCCATGACCGAGGAAAAGGCTGTCAATCTCTAGAAGAGCCTTGACTTCGGGCAACCGCGCAGCCTCAGGGCAACAAGCAACAATGGCCTTCATAGCAGCAATAACTAAGGGGATGATGACACAGAAGTCATTCGAAGACTGGGGGGATTGCCATTTCAGCCGTCGAGGCGCTGCAGGCAGGGACTGGTCGGTCTTCCTTGGACCTCGCACTGCGGCCGCGAAAGTTGCACGGAGAGGAGTGGTAGCATTAGGGATGCCATGCTGGCTATCTAGCAGCCGCACATGCCTACTCGATTGAGGCTTAAATGCTTGTGGTTTGGGGCTTTTGACTGGTGGTTCTGAGACCTGCTGAGGTGCCCGTTGGGACCTCGCAGTAGTTTGTGGTCGACCATCACTCTTGGCCGCCTGGAGACCTGAAGTTGAACCTCCGTCCGTTTGTGCACTACGTCGTGCCTTCCTGATCCCAGGGGAAGGGGTGTTGGTCAAAACACGAGCCTGAAAGCGCCTTGTAGCTGCCCTCTTCCGGGGACATAAAGAATGCGAAGCAGCATGCGGTCCCTCGTAGTTTGCACATTTCGGTTGGCGCCGCGCTGTACATTCCTTGAGTGTGTGCGGCTGAGAGCAAAACTTGCACCGTAGTGGCCATCGACTGCTTCGAGCAAGATGCGTTGCCTTATGCGTTGAAAACCCAAACTTAACTTCCTCAGGTATCCTTCTGTTGGACTTGAGGGTCAATATGACATTTCGAAGGGGGATGTACTGGTCCGACCCATCTTCATGAGAGACATGCCGCACTTGACGCCGAGCGGCTATGACGCCATCCTCTCCCAAATACGAAGTGAGTTCCTCGTTGGTATACTCCAGTGGGACGTCATATATTTTCCCCATGTTATTAACCTATGAGGAGGGGATGGTAACAGTAACTGCCACCCCAGCCACTTCACTAAGGGTCATGAGATTAGACACTGCCCCTTCCGTCTGGACGAAGATGCACATGCAGCCATCAGCGTTGACACAATGACGGAGAATTGATTCCTGGGCCGCAGAGCGAATAGTCTTCGCTACCACGTTGGGATTGACCTTCCAAAACGACTTTCCAGAATCAACTGGTTTAAACAATACAGGGATGCCTTGAGGCCTATTCTTCTTGTACGTCACCAGCGTGAAAGGGTCCCCCATATCTTGGTCCAGTGATTCATCACCATTCATTGGATGACTGGTCTGACTTACGTCATACACTTCTGTGCCTGATGTTCGGTCCTCTACCAGAGAAGGCTGTTGAAGCTACAGAAGTGTCCGTTCGCAAGGGGCGGAGTTTTACCGGTTTTTCCGTACCGGGGAGCAACTACGGCCTACGGAACCGCGTCGTGCGTTCCGGGGAGACCGGAACGACAACCGAGGCCACCATCACCATTCGTGGCCATCGGCCTGAAGGTGAGGGGTTATTTCGGGTTTAAGGTAGCTAGGTTACCTTAGGGCTAACGAAGAGCAGAACAATCCACGCCCGTGCTGCACAGGTGCGTCACGAGCTCCTACTTGGAACAAACTGCCGGTATTATACGTATTTTAACTATAAAACATAACATGATTGAATCAAGATTGGACAAAAGTGTGTACATGAATAAAAGTATGTCATGAAATGCAAATTTCTGGAAATCCGTAGCGTTTTGCTTGCTATTTGCCTGTGGTTGCTGTCGTTACTAGGCCTAACAAGGACGACGAAACATGCTATTTTCAGGTAAACATCGGCACTGGAGCGTAATTTAAAGGTGAGTTGCAAGATAATTGCAACAGAATGTACACTTGCGGAATAAAATTGAAGTAGTTTGTGAAAAAAAATTGGTCATGAAATCCTCGCTTCGCCGTTCCAAGCTACGCCGCCATTTTCGGGAAAATTTTGGAGTCATGGCGGCCCGCATAGAAACCAGCAGCCAATGAAAAACGCTCAGTTTGATTGACAGGTCGAGCCTCTTTTTTAGGCTCCTCCTAATGGCCAGATTCCCTTTGGCATACACGGCACTGCCTCCCTGCCTGGTGCTGTGGGTGGTCCTTCCGGAAGCGCCTGGCGACCTATCACAGCTGGCTGGTTGGACGCTCGTCGGGCGAGTCTCCAGTGGAAGCTGGCTCATGGTGTCCTGCCGCTGCGTGAACGTTTACACCGATTTCATATTTGTCGCACGGATCACTGCCCGTCAAGTTGAAGACTCTTTTTTCTACAGGGAGGTCTCGCCCTGGATAGGGTCGAAGAAAATCAGGCCTCAGTTGGAATGCTTCGTCCCCCACAAATATATGGGGAACTACAACATTTCCTCCGGGAAGCCTGACCGGGCCAGGTAGATTCAGTGTGCTCGTATTTAGCCGGCGTCCAACGGCAGAGAACTTCAATACCCCGCAGTCACTTCGGCGTCCCTCTACACCGACATCGATGAGGACAAATTTATACAGGCTGTCGACGACCGCCACCAGGATAATGGAGTATGTCCCCTAGGTGTTCATGCAGGCAGATGTTCATGCTTCCGTTCAGGCTTCACTTGTTCACCCCTTTTCACAGCGGTCTGTGAACAAAGCAGTTATAGCTTTCTTGAGCGATACGGGTCTCATGAACAGCCTGTGAACTCAAGTCGTGCCGTCTCATTCTTCAGTACCCCAGTCTCACCATCAACGCATTAACCTCATGTTTTTTTTAAGTCATCTTTTTCTGTAATCCATCTCATCCTTCTTTCACCGTTTGTTGGTCTTTTTTTGCCATTTTTTTCTTTAATCTATCTCATCCTTATTTCACCGTGTTCCTTTATTTCCTAATTCTTCGATTTTTTATTTTGCTATTCTTCTTTTGTCTATTTTGCATTTTTTTCTTTGCGGAACAGCAAGCTGGCATCCCGTTTGGCTGACATTTCCCCCCTTTTTTCCCTTCTTCTTATAATTATATCCCCCCCCCCGGAGGGAAGGAAGGGCCCGTCCTGATGCAACGTCCTTTCTATTCCAGAGGACAGAGTAGTAATAGGGGGTGTCCTATTAACTTGGGGGCGAAACTACAGGATCCTTGCCCTGAGCCCTGCGCGTATTTTTCCCCACGCGGCGAGTGTGCGGAGGGTTGTCCGCGCGCTTATCGGCGGGGGAGGGCTGCGCGTGCGCTCATCGTAGCGTATTTTTCAGCCTGGGCAGACTTCTTTGGCCATACGTGGGCCGACTTCACATATTTTTCCGATACAACAGGTGAGCGGTTTACATGCAGAGACATGCAAAGAAGGGTCATACACAAAAAGTACAAGTGAAAATATATTTATTAATGCCAATTCTAATGCC
Source organism: Ornithodoros turicata (assembly GCF_037126465.1). Taxonomy (NCBI): domain Eukaryota; kingdom Metazoa; phylum Arthropoda; class Arachnida; order Ixodida; family Argasidae; genus Ornithodoros; species Ornithodoros turicata. The sequence goes on from NW_026999342.1 coordinate 3,581,901, forward strand.
ATTCAAGTTGAGATAGATTTATTAAAGCCAATAGTGCTGGGAATTGAGCCAATTGTGATCCCAATCAGGTGAAGGAGGAAAACCCAGCCGAAAAACCTTCGCCACCTGTAACAGGGCGGCGCTCGGGTGCAGGGCTGCTGTGGTGGGCGGAGCGTGACCGGAGGGCTGCGTGCGCGCTTACCCTTCAGTCTGGGCTGACTTCTTTCACCATTTTCCTACTTGGGCCGACTTCACAATTTTTTTCCGGTACTACAGGTGGGCGGCTCTCGAGTGGAGGGCTGCTGTTGTGGGCGGCGCGTGGCCGGAGGGCTGCGTGCGCGTTTACCCTTCAGCCTGGGCCGACTTCTTTCGTCATTTTTCAGCCTGAGCCGATTTGAATCGTAATTTTTTTTCAGCTACAACAGGTGTGCAGTAGGCTGTTTACATGCAAAGGGTAGCCATACACAAAAGTACAAGTGAAAATATATTTATTAAAGTCATTAGTGTCAGAAATTATGTTATGACTGTGCGTGAATGGGAAAAACCCAGCCAAAAAACCTGAGGCAGAAGGAACACAATACACGTAACAAAGAATATACTTATTACAGGTACGATACAATAGCATTGAATAGGTATCACAGATCAAACACAATATTTCTTATTAACTCTAATCACACAAGTTTTCAATGAATCAGAAGGGATAGCACATTTAATCAAAGAAGATATTCTTAATCAATACGATTACAATCAAAATTACAAGTGCTATTATAAAAAGTCTGAGATGTGACAATCTGATAGGTGTAAGTAATTTCGAGCCCAATGTGGAAGCTAAGTTTAATATTCCAATATGACACAAATTTAATTAAACAATTTCTATTGAAGTGAATAGCGCAGACATAAGGCAATAATTCGAATCAACACATAGCATTAATATAGAACAAATCATCCAACATGTAGGGAAATAATAGCTACACCATATCAAAACGAGAAACGATCACCACATTTAATCAAAGAAGATATTCTTAATCAATATGATTATAAACAAAATTATAAGTTGTATTATAAAAAGTCTAATATTCCTATACGTGAGAACCATCAGTGCAATAGCTGGAAGTTCTCATAGTTGTATGTAATTAACTGTGAACAGCAGAGACCCTGGAAGACTATGGGACACGAACACAAGACGAAATAAAATCTATACCACTACATTGGTTAATCAAAACAACATAGTAATCTATCATTCAGAAAATCAGAAGAAAAAATCAAACTCATCAGAAAATAGACGTGTTAAAAATGAACTTCACCACATAGCACGCTCCTAGCCAACAAACAAAACAAAGAACGACACGAACACAAGAGGAAATAAAATCTATATGACTACATTGGTTAATCAAAACAACATTGTAATCTATCATTCAGAAAATCAGAAGAAAAAATCAAACTCATCAGAAAATAGACGTGTTAAAAATGAACTTCACCACATGGAAGACCACGGAACACGAACGACACGAGGAAATACAATCTATACCACTACAAAGAAGATATTCTTAATCAATACGATTACAATCAAATTACAAGTTATATTATAAAAAGTGTAATATTCCTATACGAGAGAACCATCATTGCAATAGCGTGAATATCTGTCATAACATTTCGAGCGCAATAGGGAATCTCAGTTTCATATTCCAACATTACTAAACTTTTAATTTCTTATTAAGTGAACAGCATAGACGTAAGGAAATGACGAGAAACAACACAATCAACAGCTACAATTAATAGAGAGCCAAGCCTGCGCACCATCCAACACATAGAGAAATAATAGCTAATCAATCTATCAAACGGCGAAATAGCACAGACTTAACGCTGAAGAACAGAGGAACACGCGGCGACACGTAAACATCAACAGAGGAAAATAATCTATCATTGAACCATCATAAAATCAATCGATATACAATTTTCATTCTAACAAACATTACGAACCTTGATGGAGGTATCCAAGACGTAGGAAATATGCACGGTTTTCACTCTTTTCCTCAAAGCCGGTAGACTTTATGTCTATATCTATGTGACCATAGCACTGCGCATGCTTTATCACTCAAAGGGTTACGGGCTATATTCCTTCGTCCAGCAAACGGGACGCTCTAGAGGTCAGATAAGAGAGTTCAAAGCCGATATATTTTATTGTGCAGCGCAAATAGATTCGGTATCACTCGCTGGGGTCACTATCTTTTTGCATCATTTCCCTGAAACGGAAATCTTTCGTCAAAGTGGTTGACAAGTCGGCTAAGTTTGTAGAGATGAGATATTGTTATTGAAGATGTAAAGAAAGTCTAAATTATTAATTGGTAGCAATGATACTCAATCAAAAAGAGAAACAAATTTAATTACATCAATTTTTGTAATATCTTGCAACAGAAATTTCTAATGAACCACACAGAAATATCAAATGTGAAATGCAACTCAGAGTTATGAGGCGTTCCCATCTTAGAGGTACTTACTTATGTCAATCGAGTGAACAATTGAAACAAATACAAGACAATAATTATTTCGAGCAGTAAGTTCACAACTCATAGAATATCAGTCAAGTGAATACTTGAAACAAAATCAAAACAATAATTCTCACGACAGGTGGAGATTCTAAACCAGATAATAAAATTTTAATCAATAAAATAAACATAGATATGCTTTTAATTAATTGTAGACGTGACTTGAAAACAGAAGGGACAATTGCTCTACATTGGAAAGATAGACAGATTTTGTACTCGATACCATAAGTCATGGGAAGATGTGATAAAAAACTGCTTCGAAAAGGAGGAGCCGCGAAATGATTTCATTATTGCTGCATTTCAATACGTCCTAGACATGGTCGTATTCGGGGATATGGTACAAACTACAGAACTGAAGGTGCAGGAATTTATATGCCGAATCTACAATACTTATAAAAATATCTGCACATCAACATCGGAAGGGCCACTGGGATTGATGGCGGAGTTTTTGAGGTTTGCCAACGAAGAATTGAAATACACTAGACCAGATGTAATTGTAATCATTGCAATGGGCATTGCGTTCATCAAGAAAGCAGTTCGATCAAATTATCATATACAAGCGGTCTATATCGCACGATTCATTACGGATTTGTTGAAATTACACATATCTGAGATGGAAAGTACATAAAATCTTATCACGTGATATGTTCCACTACCACGGCGACGCGATTATTTTCTTCTACCAGTCTCTGCAATGATGTCGAATCAACAGAAATTCAATATTGTCGTGCATGGTCTGATGTATTATCACCTGTTGAAACTCAACAAACATATCAATTGCGGTGGACCACCGGACGATTTTCATCTAATACTCTCTTGTACGCCATTCAAGAATCTTCATACAAAGAAAGGAAACATCAATAAGAGACTGTGCAAGTTCATCGCGACAAAGTGCAAGTTGTTGAAGCAATACAAACACGGCGACAACATAGCGCCTGCGTTAATCAACGCTGGATTCAAGCGCCCAATAATCAGAATAAACTATTTAATGTCTTCGGAATTCATCAATGAAGACAACAAACGAAAACTTCAGAGTTTGAAATAGAATTGTAATTTATCGAAATAAACAAGTGTATAACTGAAACAATAAATGTAATCTTTGTCATCATTATAATGAATTCTACGCGTCACAATGAAAAACACTTTGCATTTAGCATGGCTAGACTGAGAACAGTGATCGATAAGGAAACGAATATTCCACAATTTGTGTAAGAATTCTCATATGGAATGAGACCTGACCACCAAATAGGTTTTACTCGACTACACTCTGTACAAGTTCAACACCCGAAGGATAGAATTGCCGGAGAAGGATCGGTCATTGAAATTTAGAGACATGATACATCAGTCTATGATTACAAAAAGGATCACTATTCTCATGTGAAAACTTATCATATTTCGTGAATTAAATTCCACAGTGGATGTATATTTCACAATCAGTTGCACTAACCCAGACATAGTAAAAGAAGAAAAGCCGTCTTTGACAAGCAACCCGATTGGAGTGCGGAACAAATAAATAAATATCTTTGTCAACAGACTTGTCCGTTTGTATGACTGGATAGGAAAAATGAGCCGTCTAAGATAGGGCAAAACGGGAAATAAGGCAAGATAGCTGATTGCGGCGGGATAAGTCAAAGCGTTCGCGACACAGTGTCATCGACTTTTACAATCGCATTCGGGTTCAGTGCCTGGGAGATAATACGAAGCCTTCGCGAAAAGCGAATCTATTATCAGATGCCACAATGCAAACGAAAGATTTTACGAGCATGACGTGCAGGCCAAGTCTACATTTCTAATCACATAGTCTTCGTAACACACAGCACACAAACGTATAGGGTAATGTGGTCTATGTTGAAGACAGTTGGACTATTTTGTTAATAGCAGTCCAGGTCCCCGAAACTCACCTCGGAAAAGCGTGCAACGAAGAAGGCCGCCACTAGATACCCCACTGTTGCCGTTCCGGATCACTTCAGCGCGCTAAGTTTAGCGGCAAAATGTTTTTGTTGTTTCTGCGAATGAATCTAGTCTTTATATGTCCAAATAAAACACGTATAACAACTTTCTCTGTCGTGTTTCACTTTTTGGTCCCGTTTTTAAACGTGTTGAGCGATCGGAAGGATCTAGTGCACGGCTGCGTGCATCACATAGCGTACCTGTCGTACCAGGCGCCGCAGGCGCTGCAGTCGTACATTTCTCCTTCGGTGACTTGGCCTGGCTTGGATTGTGCTTCAACTGGATCCTTAGCGCGCTACAATCCACGCAAGCCAACGTCTGGTAACAATGGGGTATCTAAGGGCGGCCTCCGGCATTGCACGCATCGGGATAGGAACAAATACATGGGAAAATGGCGACCTTGGGGGACCTGTAGCAGTCAGAGCAACCGCCTAAATTGTACCATAATTTGTTAACTGGATGCCCAAACCTTACTGTGGTGCTAAACCAGATATTTATTTCGAACGATCCAAAAATGACAGGCTACATATTTTCATCAACTTACCCCACCCTATGGGAAAATTGAGGACATCAAAAAATTAATGCCCGGTTTAAATTTTGTTTTCTGTTTGGGTCAGCCGAAAGTTCAGAGAACGAGTAGTGCACATGGAAACACAGGGCAGTGACACAGCATGATAACGGCGAGGTCATATTTTATTAGTCGAGGAGCAGAAGTGAACAAATTGGACGTCAATGCTCGCGAAAGTTACAGATGGAACAAAAAAAAAAAAGGCTCCTCTTACCTCAACCACATCTGCAAAACAGCGTCTACGTCTTTCTAAAAAGCGACGCGCAGAACGTCAACACGTTACTTCAAAGCCCAGACAACGACAGTGTTCACCCTGGTGTCACAGACGAGAAAAAAATATTCTTAAGAAAATGTCACGCGAAAAACCCAAGCTGTCTTCAGGTTTCCTCCGTCTTCAAGTAGCCCCACTTTACCCTATGAAATAATTTCCAAGTGGCAATCAGATTTTGGGAGAAGCGGATCACACAAACGCATTCAGAAGTAAAATTACACATTCTACAACACTGATCATAAATCGCAATACCTGTTCAAATTGTAATTAAACTCTTACTGATGTGTGGTAGTCACCACTTTTCCTGAATGTGAATCGATAAATTTTAGCAATTAATCCACAATCAAATATCTTGTATAGTATGTGTGAGTATATGCACAACTTTTTAATCTATATCTTTCGAAAAATGCAAGAAATAGCGTGCAGTTTTGACTTTGAAAATTTAAAGAGGAAAATGATCTTTAGTGTGGAAGTTGCGTTTTACAACGTTATGAGCAAAAGACTTATAAAATTACAGTATGGCCTTTCCATTTATAGTGCCCGGATACTATGACACTAAAATAATGTGATAGTTTTTCTGTATGGTTACGGGAAATCTCGAGTATATTTTGTGAATTTGATCTACGTTTATGTGTGACCTGCGCTGATCTGGTTATTATAATTAATATAACATATCTTCCATTGTGTTTATGCATAACGCTCATCTTCATTGTATATTGGTTAAGCACTTCTGATGGCGTTTGTGTGATCCGCTTCTTCCAAAATCTGATTGCCACTTGGTAATTATTTCATATATGTTTGTGTGCTGTGTGTTACCAAGACTATGTGATTAGAAATGTGGACTTGGCCTGCACGTCATGCTCGTAAAATCTTTCATTTGCATTGTGGCATCTGATAATAGATTCGCTTTTCGCGAAGGCTTCGTCTTATCTCCCAGGCACTGAACCCGAATGCGATTGTAAAAGTCGATGACACTGTGTCGCGAACGCTTTGACTTATCCCACCGCAATCAGTTATCTTGCCTTATTTCCCCCTTTTGCCCTATCTTGGACGGCTCATTTTTCCTATCCAGTCATACAAACGGACAAGTCTGTTGACAAAGATATTTATTTATTTGTTCCGCACTCCAATCGGGTTGCTTGTCAAAGACGGCTTTTCTTCTTTTACTATGTCTGGGTTAGTGCAACTGATTGTGAAATATACATCCACTGTGGAATTTAATTCACGAAATATGATAAGTTTTCACATGAGAATAGTGATCCTTTTTGTAATCATAGACTGATGTATCATGTCTCTAAATTTCAATGACCGATCCTTCTCCGGCAATTCTATCCTTCAGGTGTTGAACTTGTACAGAGTGTAGTCGAGTAAAACCTATTTGGTGGTCAGGTCTCATTCCATATGAGAATTCTTACACAAATTGTGGAATATTCGTTTCCTTATCGATCACTGTTCTCAGTCTAGCCATGCTAAATGCAAAGTGTTTTTCATTGTGACGCGTAGAATTCATTATAATGATGACAAAGATTACATTTATTGTTTCAGTTATACACTTGTTTATTTCGATAAATTACAGTTCTATTTCAAACTCTGAAGTTTTTGTATGTTGTCTTCATTGATGAATTCCGAAGACATGAAATAGTTTATTCTGATTATTGGGCGCTTTAATCCAGCGTTGATTACCGCAGGCGCTATGTTGTCGCCGTGTTTGTATTGCTTCAACAACTTGCACTTTGTCGCGATGAACTTGCACAGTCTCTTATTGATGTTTCCTTTCTTTGTATGAAGATTCTTGAATGGCGTACAAGAGAGTATTAGATGAAAATCGTTCGGTGGTCCACCGCAATTGATATGTTTATTGAGTTTCAACAGGTGATAATACATCATACCTTGCACGACAATATTGGACTTCTGTTGATTCGACATCATTGCAGAGACTGGTAGAAGAAAATAATTGCGTTGCCGTGGTAGTGGAACATATCACGTGATAAGATTTTATGTACTTTCAATCTCAGATATGTGTAATTTCAACAAATCCGTAATGAATCGTGCGATATAGACCGCTTGTATATGATAATTTGATCCAACTGCTTTCTTGATGAACGCAATGCCCATTGCAATGATTACAATTACATCTGGTCTAGTGTATTTCAATTCTTCGTTGGCAAACCTCAAAAACTCCGCCATCAATCCCAGTGGTCCTTCCGATGTTGATGTGCAGATATTTTTATAAGTATTCTAGGTTCGGCATATAAATTCTTGCATCTTCAGTTCTGTAGTTTGTACCATATCTCCGAATACGACCATGTCTAGGACGTATTGAAATGCAGCGATAATGAAATCATTTCGCGGCTCCTCCTTTTCGAAGCAGTTTTTTATCACATCTTCCCATGACTTATGTCAAAATCAAAGACAAAATCTGTCCATCTTTTCAATGTAGAGCAATTGTCTCTTCTGTTTTCAAGTGCACGTCTACACTTAATTAAAAGCATATCTATGTTTATTTTATTGATTAAAATTTTATTATCTGGTTTAGAATCTCCACCTGTCGTCAGAATTATTGTTTTGATTTTGTTTCAAGTATTCACTCGACTGATATTCTATGAGTTGTGAACTTACTGCAGAAATAATTATTGTCTTGTATTTGTTTCAATTGTTCACTCGATTGACATAAGTAAGTACCTCTAAGATGGGAATGCCTCATAACTCTGAGTTGCATTTCACATTTGATATTACTGTGTGGTTCATTATAAATTTCTGTTGCAAGATATTACAAAAATTGATGTAATTAAATTTGTTTCTCGTTTTTGATTGAGTATCGTTGCTACCAATTAATAATTTGAACTTTCTCTACTTGTTCAATAACAATATCGCATCTCTACCAACTTATTCGACTTGTCAACCACTTTGACGAAATATTTCCGTTTCAAGGAATGGATGCGAAAAGATAATGATCCCCGCCAGTGATATCGTCTATTTGCGCTGCACAATAAAATATATCGCCTTTGAACTCTCTTATCTGACCTCTAGAGCGCCCCGTTTGCTGGGCAAAGTAATATAGCCCCTAACCCTTTGAGTGATAAAGCATGTGCGGTGCTATGGTCACATAGATAGAGAGATAAAGACTCCCGGCTTTGAGGAAAAGAGTGAAAACAGTGCATATTTCTACGTCTTGGATACCTCCATCAAGGTTCGTAGTGTTTGTTAGAATGAAAATTGTATATTGGTTGATTTTATGATGGTTCAATAATAGATTATTTTCCTCTGCTGTTGTTTACGTGTCGCCGCGTGTTCCTCTGTTCTTCAGCGTTAAGTCTGTGCTATTTCGCCTTTTGATAGATTGATTTGCTATTATTTCTCTATGTGTTGGATGGTGCGCAGGTTTGGCTCTCTATTAATTGTAGCTGTCGATTGTGTTGTTTCGCATTATTTCCTTACGTCTATGCTGTTCACTTAATAAGAAATTAAAAGTTGAGTAATGTTGGAATATGAAACTGAGATTCCCTATTGCGCTCGAAATGTTATGACAGATATTCACGCTATTGCAATGATGGTTCTCACGTATAGGAATATTACACTTTTTATAATATAACTTGTAATTTGATTGTAATCGTATTGATTAAGAATATCTTCTTTGTAGTGGTATAGATTTTATTTCCTCGTGTCGTTCGTGTTCCGTGGTCTTCCATGTGGTGAAGTTCATTTTTAAGACGTCTATTTTCTGATGAGTTTGATTTTTTCTTCTGATTTTCTGAATGAGAGATTACAATGTTGTTTTGATTAACCAATGTAGTGGTATAGATTTTATTTCCTCTTGTGTTCGTGTCGTTCTTTGTTTTGTTTGTTGGCTAGGAGCATGCTATGTGGTGAAGTTCATTTTTAACATATCTATTTTCTGATGAGTTTGATTTTTTCTTCTGATTTTCTGAATGATAGATTACTATGTTGTTTTAATTAACCAATGTAGTGGTATAGATTTTATTTCGTCTTGTGTTTGTGTCCCATAGTCTTCCAGGGTCTCTGCTGTTCACAGTTAATCACATACAACTATCAGAACTTCCAGCTATTGCACTGATGGTTCTCACGTATAGGAATATTAGACTTTTGATAATACAACTTATAATTTTGTTTATAATCACATTGCTTAAGAATATCTTCTTTGATTAAATGTGGTGATCGTTTCTCGTTTTGATATGGTGTAGCTATTATTTCCCTGCATGTTGGATGATTGGTTCTATATTAATGCTATGTGTTGATTCAGATTATTGCCTTATGTCTGCGCTATTCACTTCAATAGAAATTCTTTAATTAAATTTGTGTGATATTGGAATATTAAACTTAGCTTCCATATTGGGCTCGAAATTACTTACACCTATCAGATTCTCACATCTCAGACTTTTTATTATAGCACTTGTAATTTTGATTGTAATCGTATTGATTAAGAATATCTTCTTTGATTAAATGTGCTATCACTTCTGATTCATTGAAAACTTGTGTGATTAGAGTTAATAAAAAATATTGTGTTTGATCTGTGATACCTATTCAATGCTATTGTATCGTACCTGTAATAAGTATATTCTTTGTTACGTGTATTGTGTTCCTTCTGCTTCAGTTTTTTGGCTGGGTTTTTCCAATTCACGCAGAGTCATAAGATAATTTCTGACACTAATGACTTTAATAAATATATTTTCACTTGTACTTTTGTGTATGGCTATCCTTTGCATGTAAACAGCCTACTGCACACCTGTTGTAGCTGCAAAAAAAATTACGATTCAAATCGGCTCAGGCTGAAAAATGACGAAAGAAGTCGGCCCAGGCTGAAGGGTAAACGCGCACGCAGCCCCCCGGCCACGCGCCGCCCCCCACAGCAGCCCTCCACCCGAGCGCCGCCCTGTTACAGGTGGTGAAGGTTTTTCGGCTGGGTTTTTCTCCTTCACCTGATTGGCATCACAATTGGCACAATTCCCAGCACTATTGGCTTTAATAAATATATCTCAACTTGAATGGCATTAGAATTGGCATTAATAAATATATTTTCACTTGTACTTTTTGTGTATGACCCTTCTTTGCATGTCTCTGCATGTAAACCGCTCACCTGTTGTATCGGAAAAATATGTGAAGTCGGCCCACGTATGGGCAAAGAAGTCTGCCCAGGCTGAAAAATTCGCTACGATGAGCGCACGCGCAGCCCTCCCCCGCCGATAAGCGCGCGGACAACCCTCCACACACGCGCCGCGCGGGGAAAAAATACGCGCAGGGCTCAGGGCAGGGATCCTGTAGTTTCGCCCCCATGTTAATAGGACACCCCCTATTACTACTGGACAGATATCTGAAATATGCCAACTAAACCCAGTAATATTGTATTTATTAAGCGCCATTGCAATAAGAACAGCTTTGCGAGAATTGATATCTTTAGAAGTACTATTGCCGGTTAACGCACCGCAATGTGATGGCATGCCTTTCGTGGTAAAAACAGTGGCTCCCGAAGGACATGCTGCTTCGTCTTGCGTCATTCGAAAATACAAAACAAAACTTTAAACGTCGCTGCTGTCTCTCATTGTTTTCATCTAAAAGGTACCACTGCATATAAACGAGCACGACAGCGCGCAAACTGCGCAACTTAAAGGTCAGCTACGCTGATTACCCGATGTGTTAAAACGGTTGTGATATTCAGAACGAGCTCCAACTGCCCCCGAAACGCACCTTCGTTTCTCAATTTTGTCTTCCTATTACGAAAATTAATTAATCAAAGAAACCAAAACAAGCCATGGGCGCAGCCATTTTTGTGACGTAGATGGGAAAAACCTGCTCCATCTACGTAGATAGAGAATCGTGCTACTGATTGGATGGAAGCCGCGAGGCTTTCTCTGACTTCTCTGGCGTCTTCTCCCGTTTGCGAAGAAATCCAGTTATGGCCGCCGGCTACGATGAGCGGTTCGTCCGGGGTAATCCTGAGAACTATTGAACGATGGAAACGACAACAGCGAGCTCACCTCAACAACATTTTCGGCGTGAAATTGTGATTATGTGCTCGAGAACTTCGCAGTTCAACCGTTCAGCTGCCATTCACGTCGACCCGTTTGCTGCTTTTACTACAAGTGCAGGAATGGGAGCGATTGAGCAACAACGTGAGACTTGGGGCCCTATCCTCGTCAAAAGTAATCGACCTCGATTACTTTACGTCACAAGCTGTTGGGCGGGGCTGCCACGGAACACTCCGCCCTTAAATCCCGCCCATTTCAATTGAAATTTATACCTAGTTTTCCTTCGCAGCCTCTCGGCCCTAATCTCGGACCGTGACCCTACGTCATTTTGACGTAACAATGACGTAAAAGATTAGTTTCAAAGATGAAAAGTAATCTAGCGAAAGAGGGTCGATTACTTTGAGAGCGGCGATGGGTTTCGTGGGTCCGCATGTGCATTTCCGTTCATTGTGCTGTATAAAGTCTGTATGTGCTCGTCACAACAAAAAATTCATGTCTTTCTTCGTTTGTGTTTAATGATGAGAAAAAAGCACCGCGTAACACCGTTTCTCTGCGCCGATCGCGGCATCGCATGCGTGAAAGCGGCGGGCTTTTCGAAGCGTCGTCCGAGCCGTACGTCGTACAATCAATGTTATTGCAACGTAGCGGTGTGCACACAAAAAACTCATCGATCAAAGTTCACTGTTTCTTGAGTAAAACTATCAATGCTCATTTGCGGTATCATTACCACCAGTCTTGGGTAAGTTACTTCTAAAAAGTAACTGAGTTACAGTCACAGTTTATCTGCCAAAAATAGTAACTAAGTTACAGTTATAGTTACTTTCTTAGTCGAGTAACTAGTTACAGTTACAGTTACTGAGAGAAAGTAACTTAGTTACATTACAGTTACTTTTTATAAAAATTATGACCATGAGGGGGTGATACGGTTGTTAAAAACGTACATTTATTTACATTTACTGAAGTGCGATAAAAGTTGTCTTGCACTTAACCAGAAGCAGTATAAGTTAATACGCGGTTATGCCACACGGAAAAATACATGTGCATGCAACGTGGCGCATCGCGGTGAAAAAGAAAAGCACGGTGACACGCACGCGTTTCGTACCGTGTATAGAGAGAGACATACACAAGGACACGGAACTCGCCTCAAGATGCTTTTTCAGGTTTGAAGTTGATGTCCCGTTTGCCGGGTACGTCCTATTCCATACGTGCAGTTTGTAATTAAATTATGATCGTCCTTCCATGATAAAAGCTGGAAGGTTGCTTCATAGAGCGGCCACGGAAGCTTATGATAGAAACAACTGGAGCACGATTAGCCATTGCACTGATCGGAGCGCAAGTGAGCTGACCGGAAAGTCTCTCTTTGTGCATAATCATTCCCTTGTCTATATCCACAGGAGGCAGGATCCCGTGCAAGGGCAGTGACACTATTACTCACATATGACTCACTCCGACCGTTGAGGGTCACTAACTCCAACTAATTTCTGTTCGCAAAGCTGGAATTCCCTGCTTGATTAAGAGCCCAAGGCACGGGGCACATACCGATTACGGATAAAAGGAAGGAAGACACTGTTAGGGGGAAGTAGGGGAAGGTAGGGGAAAGGAAAAAGGAACGACATTTATTCGAGTAACTAGTTACATTTTGCAGTTACATTCACAGAAATAGTAACTAGTTACAGTTAAAAGCTACTTTTCTGGAAATGTAACTAGTTACCCCCAAAAGTAACTAGTTACAGTTACAAGTTAAAAGTAACTTAGTTACTACCCAAGACTGATTACCACCCCCACAGCTCACGAGCAAAAGAAGCATATTGCAATGCGAATTATTATTTCGCATATCGAGCACACGAACACACAGAAAAATATAAAGAAAAGCTCATAAATAAAGCTCAAGATTTAAAGCACGAACCGATTTTTCATAAACGCGTTTACGGCTCGCGCCACACTGTCCGTTCGACCCTTTGCAATGATCCTTCGCGCTTATCGTTTTGTCAGTTTTGTTGCCTGCCATCAGCGCCATCTCACGGGTACATACCGAATTATAAATGCCAAGTACAATCACGGTGTCACACAAACATTGCCGTCTTGCACACCTGTACGTCAAGAAAAATGACAAACAGCAAAAAGGAAATTACGAGCGTGCTTTTCCACGCATTTTCCACGAAATTCAGTTTTACGCCGGTAGAGTTTTCTGTTTCCGACACCTAAGAAGTAAGAACCTAAGAACCGAAGCAACAAGGCAGGGCAGGCAGATCACAGGTGTGGTCTTCGGATTCTCGGGAGGAAACACCGATAAGGCGGGTCGCTTTCCAAGATAACACGTGGGGCGATTGGTTGATAGAAGGTGTCAACCACTTTTCATATTCACGCCTGTTTCGATTGTGCACCAATGACAGAAGAAATTTCAAGTAATCGAGGTAGATTACTTTGACCAGGATAGGGCCCCTGGTGGTCGTTTGAGCATATACCTCCAGAGGACTGGTCTTCAAAGAAAGAAGACCGTATTTCTGCTCATGCACATCGTGCGATTGCCAGGCTTGTTACACGAGATACATATATTGTGCAGCATCATAGCGTGACCGCAACGAACGATGTAGGAATGTATCGTGACCACTCAAACTGCATTCGTTGAACCATTCGTCGGTTATATGAAAGTGCTCATTAGAGTTGCCCCGCACAAAAAGTGTTGGATGTAGCTTTGTAGTGTGTTGTTTATCTCGTAGAGCGCATCGCGGCATGTAGATCGAGAGCCCTTATACGTATTTTTTTGCATGTTTACGTGAGTGTGCGCATTGTTCTATACCACACAGGCCATATTTCATTCATAATAGTTTCGCAAATAAACACGTACGGGTCGATCTCGTACTGCTTTTGAGTTAGGCATAGTGTCTTCAGATTAGGGAATGTATATCCTGTTTGCTGGGCCCAACAGATGTGATTATAGTGCAACATTTCCCGCTTCTTGAACCATGCTAACATTGCCAGAATAAGGAGCACTACACTGTGCTGTGTATTCCACACTCAGTTGTCTCGCGACGTAAACCCCCAATTATTATATTGTGTACTCCACATGTTCAACCAGGCAGCACTTCTCATACCCTAATTTTTTTATAACATGTGCTTAAAATTGCACAACTGCCACTCAAGTAACTTTGCCACCAAATTAGTCAGTGACAAAAGGCATATGTACCTCATCACAAATTTAATAACATTGGTGCAAATGGTTGATGCTGTCTTCTGCCGTGTACGGTGCACTTAGAATACGGTGCACAAAATACACAGGGTCCAAATGTTTTCCTTGTCCACAAATGTCCTGTCAAAGCTGAAAGATCCTTATCAAAGCGGGGAAGCCTGGGCTTGCTTGTCCAGAGAAACAAATATGAAACTGCAGCGCTCAACGTAAATAACTGCATGCTCAGCAGCTAATGCTGGTGATGCCGAAGACCTAATATTTCTAGGTTAAGTGGAACAAAGGAGAAAAGACCACTGCAGCGTATTAATGTTGTTTCAAAAGTATAACACCACAAAATTTGTGCGAGTCCGTTGGTTTATTTAGTTATGTTGGTCACCTCCTGCACCAATTTTTAATAAGATTCAAATGCGTCGCTACCAACCAGGACCTAAGCCTGACCTATGATCTAATAATAATAATAGTATCTATCTATGACCTATATGGACCTTCAACACTAGTTTGGTCTAGGTTTCACACGTGGCTTCTAGTGAAATTCGAAGCTGCTGTGTAGAGCTGACAGGAGACTTTCAGAGTAGATAATTTTTTTATTTATATTTTCCAAAGAACATTTAAAAAACAATGTGCTGTAGCAACTGTATTCACAGAAATACAAATATACTTTGTTTTAGCTATGTGCATGTTAGCAGATTACAGGAGACCGATGACACACAATGGGCGTCAAGGGTGAGAACACAAGAATACTACCACTGCAGGCACTGTCCTGAAATTCTAAGTCACCATTTGTCAGAAAGCAATGACCACGCACAGCCTAAGGATCATATTGAGCTCCTTCCATTATTCTTTTTATTGACAGCACGTTGGCTGCCATCCAGTCCATGAAAGTGACCTTTATCGTTGAAAGAACGGTTCAACAGTAAGCGAGCTGGTGATAGTGTCCATGATGGCGAGACCTGAAGAGGAGATACAAGAAGGGACATACACACACTATGTTGGGACATTGTGTATGTACCTTCCTATCCCTCGTCTCAGGGTTGTTCGCTATGGACCTTCATGATGTTTCCTTCCAGAAACTACATATTTTTATGTAGAATTGTGAAGGTACAGCCAGGCGCTGTTAGCGAATCACACAATGCTTTTCTTGAAACAAGAATCCATGGAAGGTATACAGTCATCTTCAGCATTGCACACATCTATGGGACATGTTAATCGCTTTGGAATGTTACAGACATGTCATGGAGGCCAGCATATGATTAGTGGTGTTGAATAAAAAGCAGTTTTGGCACCTGCATGTTGAGACAGATGTATCTCTACATACTTTGCCATGACACAAATATATGAAGCAACAAATGTACCCTCTACTTTATTATGGTTATTAGTCAACACTGCCAAGAATGTGGGAACACAGTCTTGTACCACCTACACTCTTCAAAATGACCTTCACCCACGACACACTGTATGTCAACGATACTCCAGAATGATGTCCTCTCCCTCCCCATTGGCTGAAAACATTTTTCTAATACTTTGCATAAGGGGAAGTTAGTACAAGAAACGCACACGTTCCTTTTTTGAGCGAATCAGCATTCAGAGCGTTATCATACAGTGGTGGGCCTGCAGTGCATTACGTGGTACAGCACACAATGCAAAAAAATTCACCGTAGAACATGTCCCCCGTTCTAATGACAGTCTTCTCCAGTTTTTCAAACTGTCATTTCCCATAGTGCTTTATGGTATGACACAGTATTTCTAAATCTTTACTGTAGTTTACCGGTTGTAGCAGAAAAAGATACCACTGTTTCCGATCACAGGACGCAAGCCATAAGTGCTATACGGAAACAGTACATGCCGCTGTCTAGCAGTTGTTCGTGTTTGGACATGGTATGGTGCACGCCGGGTAAACTCCATGGTTAAAATATCCAAACGTGAACAACTGCTAGGTTACATGATGCAGAATGCTGTATAGTACAGTAAAACCTCCAAAGTCCGACACCTCCCTACCTCGGACAACTCCCATGATTTCATTGCACGGGCAGGCTCCCATTGAAACTACATGGGAACGAAATTCTCTATGTCGGACACCTCCCAATCCCGGAAGTAGGACAGGGTTTTCCTTGCTAAGTCGGACAAAACCCTGGCCAAATTACCTCAATATCGGCCCATCTTTGCACCAAAAAGACCCAAAATAAGCCAGTATATTACTCATATACTTCTGTGTATTACACGAGTAATACTAGTAATACATTGGTACGTAACTTGGAGAGAAAGAAAGGGAAAGAAAATCAGAAATATATATAGTTTGCGAATTTCTTTTCGAGACAGTCATTCTCCAATGAGGTTTTATTTGAGAAGCTTACATCTTTAGCATGTTCTCAAAGGGGGTAGTCCTCTATAGGGCATGGCTTTTCTGAATATGATGAGATAGCACTGATCAATTCGGTCACAGCGGACGGCTTGCTCTTAAGTGTGGCACAGTCTTGATTTCGTCAGTCTGGACGATAAAATGTGGGCCGTTCAAAAGTGTGTAACTGTCCATAGTGCAACCCCGTACAGGGGTTCCTGGACCGGACGCACTCTTTCATACGACGAAGGGCTTGCAATGCGATGACTCATCTTTATGGACGCTGAAATGGAAGTAATGCCATGAATCCTCCAGTAACCTCTGGACCCCTTTGGGATAATTTGGGGCAGATGAATAACAGGGGCCTTGTTGGTGTTCAAACGTTTGTGGGACACGAAAAATTACTGATAAAGTGCACTGGTGACACGTAGCAGGTTGGACCTAGGACCTGTGAGAAGGTATTACACCTTCAAAAGTATTATAATACATGTAATACTTCCATGTTGTGTATTATAATACAGTTACAAATACATTTCAAAAATGAGTATTATAATACATAATACAAATACTCAAAAGTATTATAGTAATAGTATTATAATACAAAGTATTACTATTACTGCCCACCCCTGCCGATTACAATATTGCAGGTCGGGGATTACTTAACAAAATCTCCGTCGAAAAGCCTCGAGGTCTTCCAACACGCAACGGCGATGAGAGATCCGGAAAGAAACCGAGAATCCCCTGCGATCTCAGTCAATACATTTTCACCACAGCTTCGTATCTCAAAATTTCTTGTAAACACCTGACTTCTATGTAGATGCTATTAGCACCGTACTTTTTCAAGAACCGCTAAAACATCATTTATGTTATAGACAATGCGTACTGTAGTTTACTACAATAAGCTTTGCCACATCGCGTGCAACAACCGGTGGTAAACGCTAGGCCGACGCTTCACCATGACAACCTCAACGTGTACATTCTGCTCTATGCTGTTGCATCGCTTTGATACCGTTCCGTTCACGCTCAGCTCTTATCAGTTGGCGCTCCATTGGCCCGATTCAGTTGGTAAAAGTTGTTCCATGCGCCATAGCCGTCTGCCAAGGTACAGATATCCGTACCAAGAAACGATCTCTTTGGCCAAGCACTTGCCAAAGCTTAGACCAATCTCGCCTGAGGGAGATGGCGAAATTGTGTAGCACGAGATGCCACGAGGCAATTCTGAGGCCACGAGACAATTGAGCATGAATATGAGCGATGCCACAAGACTGCTTCGGCCTGTCACTTGGCAGGCTGACCAATGCTTGGCAAGTCATTGGCTAGGGTACAGATCCTTACGAAGAAACAAGCTTGTTGGCCGACGATGTACCAACCAAGGCAAGCCTAACTATTGCCAAGCTTGGGCTGCAAAGCGGTGGAGGGCATTATTCGTTTCATGCCTTTCTCCTGTTGGGCATTGGGAACAGATGAGGGGATAATGATGGGGGGAGCAGAGAACCGTCACCAGACCGATGGAGCGCAAGTACTCCGTAGGAAGACGAAGACGAGGAGGAGGAGGAGTGTCGTTGGGAGGAACCTGAGAGGTCTGCCTGCCTGATTAGGCGGCATGTTTCTCGGGAAGGGAAAGGTGGTGGAGAGGAGGAGAGGAAAGGGTGAAAGGGGAAGGGTGAAGGATAGCTGCGTCCATGGGCCGACTTCAGGGGAACTGTGCCTCCATACGCCTATTACACATCTGAGGGAAACCCAGGAAAAACCCCAGACGGCACAGCCGGCCCGCGGATTCGAACCGCGGACCTCCCAGTCTCCAAGCGCACGCGTTACCGCTGCGCCACCGGAGCTGGTGAAGACGAAGACAGTTGCTAGGATCTCGGCATTTTGTTATTCCACGTTGTCCCTACGGAAGCATCCTACATTTTATTATCCGAATATACAGGGTGTTTCACCTAAAGTGATAAAAAATTCCAACTGGGTACGTACTCGCCGGAAGATTGTCGGACTTTCGGCAATTACCTTCTGTAAACTTTTGCCACCCTTGAGGAAGGCTTTGGACAATTTTTAGTTGCGGGAAATAATTTTTTTTCAACTGAACTTTGAAAATTGCCAAGCGAACCTCACTTTTTTTACAGAAATATGAAGTCCTCCACGGATACCACATACCCAACCAAAACTATGCGCAGTATCGCAACAAAAATAGTCTTTAAAAATTTGTAAAAATTCGGCTTTAACCCCGCCTGCTTGATTGTGGCAAAGAAAAGCGCACGGTATTTGCGAGGAGGAGGAAGTGTTCCCGCCTCTTGTTTTACCTCTCTTTGCGCCGCGTTGACCTTGATGCTGGTGACAACCGACTTATCACAAAGAAAACAAAACAACCGTCTTATCACAAAGAAGCCAAGACAAATGAAGGCGGGGACACTTTCTCGTCTAGACGCAGATTTCGCGGGCACTTCTCTGCGAAAATCAAGTAGGCGGGGCTAAAGCGTAATTTTTATTTTTTTTTTACTATTTCTGTTTCAATACTGTGCATAGTTTTGGTTGGATGTGTGGTTATCCGTGGAGGACTTCATATTTCTGTAAAAAAAAGTGAGGTTCGCTTGGCAATTTTCAAAGTTCAACTGAAAAAAATAAATTTCGCGCAATTAAAAATTGTCCAAAGCCTTCCTCAATGATGGCAAAAGTTTCCAGAAGGTAAATGCCGAAAGTCCGACAATCCTCCGGCGAGTACAACGCCAGTTATAATTTTTTATCACCTTAGGTGAAACACCCTGTGTGTAAGTGACTTTATCTTGTGAGGTAAGACCCTCATAAACTCGCTCCCATGTGATATTTTTTTCTGTAACCCTTCCCATTCTACGCAAAGATGTTGCATCTAAAGTTTTCCAATTGTGAAGTTTACCCGTTTTGCTTTTGCCAATTTTTCTTTTCCTGATATCCTGCAGTTTTTCTTATCAGTAGCATATAATTTCTGCGATATTCTCTACTCATCTTTTGCGATCTTTTAGTCATATAGACTCACATATCTGTCATGCGCAATATGTTATTCAACACGTGCCTGTAATTTCAGATATGAGCCATCTATCTACCAACACTATTGCATGTAGTTGTACTGTATTTTGCCTGTATCGTAGTTTATACAGAGGAATTATATGACACATCTCCGTTACCGAAACGAATATTTATTGTACTTTAGACTTGGAAGTAGAAAGCATTCAAACGGAAACCAAGCGCCAAAGCTGAAGCAACAATACTTGGTTTAAAGGGCACAACGGGACGTGCATGTCCTGCAGACCTCCCAGCAGCGGTCGCACCACATTGACGTGTAGGGGTCGAACTTCTTTACATTTTTGCAGTAATCGATACAGCTTCGACACCTGACGGAGCACTCGTGGCACCAACGCTCGCCCTCGTACGGACTGCGTGCTGCGTACTCGGGCACGGCCTGGACTTGTAGTTCACCTGCCACAGGGTAAGGAAAGCGGGGAGATTATTTGATTAACACGAAATTTTATCGAGACACGATGCCAAACCTCCCCCTACCCTAGAAGGGAAAACGCACAGGAATGACTTGGAAAACTTGCGTGAACTATCAGAATCGTGATCCGTAAAAACCTGTGCTTAAAAAAAAAAAAACGAGCGTGTTCGCGCCGCAAGTAACCGTGACGAGCGTCTCAGATTGTTCATGCCGTATTGAAGACACTGTGGCTTAAGTGTCTTTTCTTTTTTTGTTAGTGTTGTAATACAGTTATTATTTTATCCCCGCGGAATATGTTTAGTCAATATTCTTTTAAGCAATAGCTCTATATAGACCCCCATCAACGTACGGCCTATGGAGCTATGGAGCTCACTATTTTATCCTCCGTGCCATCTATGTATTTTTGCTCTTTATATGTCGGAGTTTCGGCGATTACTCTTTTGCGTTGTCACCTACCCTATCTATAGCAGACGTCGGGCACGGGCCGGGTGCGGGCCGTAGCTGTCGGGCCTGGGCCGGGCACAGGCCTGAAAATTAGGCCCGTGCAGTGCTCTAGCCCCTAACCGCGGTTATGGGAAACCCAGATTGGCAAACTCGGTTTCGAGGGGTAACCGAGGAAATGGAAGGAGGCCTTAACTGCGGTTAGCGCTGCCCGTATGACATTTCGCGCAAATAATCATGTGCGTACCGTGTATTTAATGACTGTTAAGCTTTTTAATTACCATTATGCCCTTTCCTTTTCATGATATACAGCGTAATGAACATATACTTGGCGCTTGCGTCACAGTCACTTGATCACGGCTAACATGTCGCAAACTTCCGTGTGACAACAACAAACCGTGGGTTCTAGATATCCACGGTTCGGTCGGGTAACGGCGGTTAAGATTGCCGTGTGACAAGGGTAAAAGAATATTTTTCCTCTGTATTTCAAACGTATCCTTACATAGTTTAGTGGAACATTCTCTAACCTGGGGTTTTGTTTATTTTCAGTAATCTGTCTTTTGCGCACGTCTTACAGAGGCCACACTTGGTCTTCGATGTGGCTGTGGCAGCTTACAGACGGCGACCGCAACAACCGACGCACGTCACAAGCACACGCAGTATGTGGTGGACTATAGAGACAATCATGCACAATGGATTTACAATATTTCCCTTGTTCCTACCCTAGAACAGTTCTCCTGGCATCGTCCTTGGCCGCTGCAAAGGGATTATAACCTTTTCAGAAAACCCCGTAATCCCCGGTATTCCATCGCTGCAGCGCAGGGCTCATTACACAAATACCGCCTTCGATATATCAAACATCTCGGAGTGTCGCGGCCCACATTCCATAGAAGAAACTGTGATTTCTTGCAAATATAGTCTTGGGACGGTTTTAAGTGTAGTGCAAAGAAGGGCTGGATCACTGGTATCAGTTGTCCTCTAGTGAATATCTAATCAACTATAACGTGTAAGCGTAAAAATCACACAAAGTATTTCGGAGTCGAACTCTACTTCGATCCTTATATGTTTCCCCTAGTATGTGTTTCCTACCTATGGCAGCTCTAGTAACGAACGTCAGATTCTTTTGACACAATATGTTGTACCCTTTAGCGTGTCATATACAAATCTGTCACTTATACTTGTTTGCATATATGTTGTTGTTATTTACTTCGCGCTATATGAGCAATGCATTGTTTCCTAGCTGTATAAATATACGCTCGTTCTTGCCAAGAGGGAAAAATATTAACAGCGCCAAATATCTTACCAAGTACGCATCGTTTGGTGCCACAGACGGTGTCACAGCAGTCGAGGCCACGGCGATCGCACATAGACTGTGTGCAGTTGTACAGGGCCTTGTCGCAGCCACCAAAGTCAACGGGATACCTGGGGCAGACGGCAGATGCCGTAACCACCAGAGTCAGGACGGCAACCAAGGTTGGTGTAAAGGAATACATCTTCGACGCAAGTACAGGCCCGGACAGTCACAGAATGCGTTGGCATGTAGTGTTTCTGGCACTAGATCTCGCATCCGAAGGGCGGAAGGGGTGGAGGTCTGCTCTATCGCTCTGCCCTAATGATTTCCGTCGACAGGAAGCCCTAACGGTGAACACTTTCGACCGGTCGAAGCACAATAACTGCAGAGAACGGCTGGCAGTTCCTGTTGATATAGCTAAGAATACAACCATTAGTCTTACATTTCGAGTTACTTGGCAAAAGCGAAATAATTAAAAGCATTAAAGGTCAGCTACGCCGGTACCCTTAATAATCGAAACGGTTGTGCTATTCTGAAAGCCCACATCCAACATTCCCAAAATGCAACTTCATACTCCCAGTTCGGTACAGTACTATGTCAAGAAAAGAAAACATAATCCATTCCGAAACACACATGGGCGCAGCCAAGTTTTATGACGTAAATGCACCCGAACGGGCACTGTTAGTGTACGCGCCTTCGTGCTTGTCAATGGTTTCCAGTTACGGCTTTTTGGTGGCTTCACGTACCTGTACTTCAAGATGGCGGACAGCCGAGTTCTACTGTTTCCGCGATGAGAAAACAGTGCAGAAGCTGTGAACTCATTCGTGAACCAAGCTCTGTCCGATATTGTGACTTGAATACGTCGTTTGTTTTTTTGTGAGCTCGAACGATTTGTATCGACTCGCCTCTGCGTTAGCCCCTTTACAGCCCTTGCCCAGTGTACGGACAACTAACTGACGTTTCGACATTCGTTTTAGCAACAAAATGCAGATACCGTTTTATTTTTGCAAGAAGAAAGCGTGCTGTGCATATAAGAAACCGCGTAATGCTACGGGACAGGTTTTACGTACGATTTATCAATGTGTAACGCCGTCGACAAAATCATGGGACGACGAGCGACGTAAAACAAAGTACCAATCACATTTTAAACTTTTGGAGGGATTCTGTGCATTTTCCAGAAGCTTCCCAGGCAGCAGAAACCCTAGGGAAAAGAATGGCAACGCGATGGGGGCTTCGGCTCCTGAACGGGCGATAGTGCCCGACTGGTTCCCAGCGGTGTGGGAACTGAGGAGGTAGAGCGCAAGAGAAGATAAGGTAGTCCCCCGACGGTGCCTTGATGATTTCCCGCCCTGGTCTCCTTCTGGTCATGTAAACAATAATATAGGATCGCTCCCCGATGCTGCTCTGATCATTTCCCGGTCTGGGCTGATCTTGGTCATGTGACCAAAACATAGGATAGCTGGTAGTAGCTCATCATAAGCACCAAATGCTCGTAACCTCCAAACGCTCAAAACCTCCAAACGCCCATATGCATAGAAAAAAAGTTGGTGGTTTTGAGCGTTTGGTGGAAATGAGCAGGATTTGAGAAGCTGCTTATAAGCACCAAACGTCCAGAACATCCGAATGCTGATATGCACCGAAAGGCGGGAAACC
The DNA here is from genome assembly GCF_037126465.1 of Ornithodoros turicata. NCBI lineage: Eukaryota > Metazoa > Arthropoda > Arachnida > Ixodida > Argasidae > Ornithodoros > Ornithodoros turicata. The sequence goes on from NW_026999342.1 coordinate 3,605,575, forward strand.
ACAAAGGACGGACCTTCCTCTCCCGCATTTGGAACAGGGTCATAGGGTGAGAAAGGTGGAATGAATGGCGACTACCAAGGCCGCTTAATGTGTCAGTTTGAAGTTTATGTAACAGCTTGGTCTTGCTTGTATGTAGTCAGAACGAATTTTTATCGAAGTTTATTTTATCTTTATAAGCGAGGTTTATGAAGGTCGAATTTGACTGAATGTGTGGGTTTGAATGGGGTTATCGTGAGTCAATGGGTGTTTGAACGTGACAAACACGTCCGCCGTGGTCCGCCCATTTGGTCGAAGGCCGTTGATCGAAGGCGTTTGATCGAACGCACCTTGGTCGAAAACCACTTGATCGAAAGCCGATTGATCGACGCCGTTTGTTCGAAAGACATTTGTTCGAAGGGAGTTCGAAACTGCATGCACTGTGTCATCCGCACCTCTTTTTCTGTAAGTTTTGACTCGAGCATACGGAGCGGACAATCAGTGTCCTCTGCTTTTTTCATTTTTATTATTAATATTTTTATTTATTTATTTTTCATTTATTTATTTTATTTATTTTTTTTGCAGGGAGTCCACTGGTTATTTGCAGACGTTTGTCATTTACGAACCAGTAGGACACATGTTGAAGAAAGTTGCCCTAAGTTGGGAGCAGCCGATAGTATGTGCTTCTTCTGAGCACCCTTCTCATTGCTGATGACATGTTTAAAGGAAACGGTCTGAAACGGGATAGCCATATGTGCGCGAAAGCCACTCGAAGTCTGTGGATGCTACGAAGGAAATTTCCCCATGGCACAACGAAATATATTAAATTAACAGCATATAAAACCATAGTTCAACCTCGTTTAGTGTATGCATCTGCAGTCTGGGGTAACTACACATGTACGCTATCCGAAAAAATAGAGAAAGTACACAGATCTGCTGCCCTGCTTACCTTGTCTAGGTTCCGAAGGACTTCATCAGTTACATGTCTGTTGCAAGATCTAAATTTAGATTCACCTGCACACAGGCAAAAAATAAACAAAATAAAACTGTTCTTTCTCCTATACAATATGGTCAGTTGATTACAAACAATAATACATTGTTAAAATGTATCCACCTTCAACAGGAATAAATAATCGAAAAATGTCATTAATTTATTTGTTATTTATTTGCCGAAAATGTTTAATACTTGAAATCAATTATTATTTGACAAAGGGTTGGGGGGTTAACATGTATGGCATGTTTAGCCACTATGTGTTAGAGCGAAAAGCCTATCAGGTTGTCGAACGGGCTAGCGTGAACAACATGGGCCCTTGGACCGCTTCTTGGACACGAAAAAGTGGGTTAGCATGAGGAATGTGTTTACGAGCAAGCGGATTGCACAGAGTTAAATGTTGCTTAGGATGACGTCATTTAGAACTCCAGCTTTGTTTTTTGTTGTTGTTTTCTTCTTTTTCTTTTTTTTTTGCATTTTCAACACTTCAAGTGAACCAATAAAAAATCGATCAAACGATCGCTGTCGTTTCGATCTTCGATGAAATGCCTTTCGACCAAATCATATGTCGGCACAGTTCCTTTAGAAGTCGGCCAGGATACATATTCCCCCAGGGCGTCAGTCGTGACGTTGCCCCGCTCTGTGAGGCCAACAACGGCGAGACCTTTCATCGTCACCACAGTGAAGTAAATTCGCTTACCTGAGGTAGAGTGTAGGCTGACAAAACGTCTAAGAGAAAATGTGGCCGATGGACGGATATCAACATGGAACGCCGTCTACTCCATAGCGCCTAAAGCTACATAACCGAGTAAACATGAGAAAAAAACGAGTAGTAAACATAAACTGAAGAAATAAACTGAAATAAAATGAAACTTAATATGTGTTCGAGAATCAACCATAACACCTAGTGAGCTTGAACTAGCGGTGCAGGAAGGAGGCTTGACGCTGCACAGCGCCGCAGTCAGGCACTGGCGTCATCGAATGGTTCTGTAGATTCTGTTCTGTAGTTGTAGTTCTGTAGATTCTGTAAATTCTGGGTCGTGAAGCGTACATTAGAAGTAGTTTTGGCATGTGCTGCAACGTGTCTGTTTTTGCATGTTCTTGCATGTTTAGGTGTTTGGGGGTTCAAATACCTGCCTATTTTCATGGTTTTATCACGTAAATTTACGAGTTCTACTTATAAAAGAAAGTAACGTTGTGATGCCTAAAACGGTGGGCAAACAGAAATGAGTTGAAAACCAATCATCCAAAGAACCAAGCCAGTCATCTTCCAGACCGAAGATAGAATAACTATAGGAGCGAGAATGTGTCGAGCATGTTGGATGGAGTCCCGAAGAAAAAAAGTTCCGGAAAAGTTCGTCCCGGAAAAATTGGTCCCTGGCTGCGTGGCGGAAGAAATGGTCCCGCGCGGTTCCGTGCGCCCAATAATACAGCAGCGTCGTTGTGGACATCTGATGAACCGGATCATAGCCAATCAAGTGCTATCATTCTCACTCCTCATTTGTTCGAAATTGGAAGACATGCTTTTTTTTAATTAACATTAATCTTAATGAACAATAAATGCTGCACGCCCTTTGGTGAGGAACATAAAATCGATTCCATTTGCAGCACCGCTTGTACAAATTGCGTCTGTTCTTTCTGCTCCTCTCTTTATTTTGTGGAGTACAGACAACGCGACCAGATCGGGAAGCAGTTCTGCAATGTCTGCCACCTTCTCCTAAAAGTGACAAAAAAACAGTAAGAGTCGTCTTTCCGCAGAACGAAAATTCAAGTCGCAGTTCTTTCTTATTCTCACTGATCAGGCCATATCTTCTGTTTTATCGACCAACTCGTGGAGTGGTAAAAGTTGTTTGGATTTCTGTAAAACGCTAACAACTTGGAGCAGTGTCAATGAGAACTTGAACTAGAGAATTGCAGCAAAATCAGGATTCTATTTTCTGACAACACCAGCTACTGTCGCTGATGCTGAAAGAAGCCTCAGCGCAATGAAACTGGCCGATCAAGAATATCCTGCGCTCAACCATAAGAGATGTCAGGCTTTCTGAGTTCGTATAGTCAACCGAAAACATGATTGTCATTCTCCAGAATATGACGCATTGATTAACCAATTTATCAGTCACATGACCGGGGTGCAGCAACGGATTTCTCTTCCCAGACTGTCAGGCGCCGAGTGCAATCACGTGACCGACTGTTTCGAATCTGGCCAATGATGTTCCTCGATAGTCCAGCTGTGTTTGCACTGTCGGAGTCCCCGTCGCCCTCGCTGCGAGAACCAACGTATCCGGCCGTGCTCCCGAAACTTTCGAGGAATTCCGACATTTTTAAGCGATTTATCCGAGGGGTAAGTGCTATTTGTTCTTGTGGTATTCTTCACATTGATAAACGTTACTCATAGATGCTTTTCAACATGAGTGACACCGTTCTAGAAGGCTTCTCTCGAAACTTGGTAGCGCAGCATCGCATAGTTTCGATTTCAGTGATCCATTGTGGTTGATGCGTTACTTTTAGGATAATGGACTACGTTTTGGTGAAAATATGGTTCAGTAAAGTGTGGAATCGTATGTATTGTGTATTTGACATCAAACGAAATATAACAATTTCTCAGGACGACTGCGTGCTGCAGCTGTGCTTTCCACCTCCCGCGTGCCTACAAAACTGGAATGCTGGAGGACTTCAGCTCAAGGTTCGTTTTTATAGTCATTCTAAATAAAAAGAAAAGAAAAGAACTTCCGAAGTGAATAAATTATTCCGCTTTAGTCCGTTTGCGTAATATGATCGATGCATATGATATGTCAATTTGTTTGAAATTGTGAGAGAATGAAAGCTATCGTAATCTTTCATTGAGAATGCCATGCTGGACTGCTAGCAGAGCGTGCTTAAATAAATCAATGCCTTGATGAAGGTATCATTGAAGTGTCCACCACCAGATCTCTGCCTCAGAGCCAGTGATGATGGTAAAGATTTTTCTAGCGGATCTCATCATGTCATGCTGAAAACTGTAAGTTTAGCTATTTGGTCTGTATTAAATAACGTGTGCGTCTTGTGGTGTGGTGTACTTTTCTCAGTCTAACCCTGACCTCAAACAATCTTCCACTTTCAGAATCCACTCCGCATTTCGCACTTCGGTTACAACACTAGGAAGCTATCGCGCTGTCATGTTGCTTGAAAGGAATACAATCTGGTATGCTGTGTTGTTTTTCTTTTAAAAGGACTTCGGGTATCCATAATAAGAGGCCCACATAGCAAGAAAGCCAATGTATAAGAAAAGGCATCTTCTTGATACATTAATATTTCTCACAGCCCACAGAACCATTAACCGCCCATCAACATCCAGCGAACGTCGGGTTGTGGATGCTGGGTAGGTCTCACGAACGTACACATTTGCTCCCGGCTACGTTTTAACTACGCCCGTACTACCGTGCTAATCAAGAGAAAATTATGCGAAATGGACGTCGTAGGACCGCCGATGCGGATCTTCGAGGGACCAGTGGACGATCTCTATTCCGGCCCCATAGGTATCGTGCGCCTATGGAAATATCGTAATTTTAATCATGAGATAAGCACAACGACGCAAGTGTGCACCCAAAATACTTTATTTCTATGTAGACTTTATTTACATGTGCATTCGTACGTGCCTGCCCTCACATGAGCAGTACACAGAATGAAACAACGTGACCAGGTGCTATATCCAGATCATTCCCGTTCATAGAGATCGCGATCACAATATCGCCAAGTTATGCAAACAAGAAAAAAAAAACATCCATGTTACTTGCCGTATAATTAGTTGGCATCTTGTATGGAATCGACGCAATGTATCCTCACGCTCCTTCACGCCTTATGAATGGCTACCAGTCTCTTTATATTGTTCCTTTCTGTGTCTTCCGGCCTCTGGAATTCGCTGGCCAAGTTCTGCTGCCGAGGCACACTGATAAAAACGACAGACATAATACAGGCATAATCGGTCTCTGCCTATGGCACATACGGATACCAGTGTTTGGCCATACTTACCATTTACCTAGCATTCTTACCTGCAACGCATAAGACAGTAAGTAATTTCAAGACTGCTCATAGAGAAAACATCCCACACTCTCTGGGAGACGCTGAAACGCACACAGCAATGAATGGTGTTGAGCGGTATAGCCGTTTATGCATGAAAGAACATCAAGAACACAGTGAGTGGACCACTAAATAAAAGTAGCACACACGTGCTATATGCCTATATTACAAGCTCAGCCATGATCGATGGCATTTTTTTTCACTAGCCAGTGGGCTACAGCGACTTGAAGAACAAAGGAGTCTAAAACGCGATCGCTTACAAGCAAAGGCACCACGGCCGTTTATTTCGGTCATAGGTAGTTGCCCCCGATGGAGAATCCGTTGCCTACAAGGCATATGCACTAACTCTTCACAAAATTCAAACTGCATTGGTGCTGTTCCCGTTGAAAAATTACCGTATTACTCCAAGTCATTGCAGACGCCGCCATGTTTCTCCAGCCTCTACAGCGGCGTTTGAAATCTTCCGCACAACGGGGCAACGGGCTATGGCATCACGTGACTCTCTCTTCTGCGCGTTGCGAAAAAACAAACCTTCTGCGCAGATTTCTCCTTTGGCGGCGACGCAGACAGACGACAGAGCGGGACAGAAGAAAGAGGCGGAGGGTCAAGAGCGAAAGGGAGTGCTCAAACGGCTCTTTGTGGACACAGTGCGGATGGGGTGCGCACGGTGTCCACAGGGTGATATATGTGGGACGTCTGCTCCTGTATACTCATTGGAGCATCCCAACTAACGCGTCAAGGAGGCGTTCACTTTAGGCTGCGGATGCTCGGACCCTTGTCGGCTGTCCAGGGGCGGTTACTGGTCCTGTGGGATCCTAAAGACAAAGCTACGAGTCACGCATGTGCCATACTGCACTCTCAGAAAAAAGGGTGGAGCAATTACCCCTTTTAGGAGGTAATAGTTGTCGCATATGTTGTGCCTAAAAGGTTGCCTAAAAAGTTTTACCTGCTAATGATAGAGCTACCGCTTCTGATTAGGTGAGCGAGGGGGGCGTACGCCTTTTTGTCGCAATTTGGATGGATGATGATTTCTTTTACCACCCTTTTGCACCCTTTATCAGACGCTATGTTGACCTAGGAGGTAACTAAGGAAGTTACTATCTTATCACACCCTTTTTACTTAGATTGTGGTTCTCAAATTGTATGTCTGTTGCCCTCGTATTAGCAAAGGTGCGCAGATATTTTCTTCTATTTTCTTAAAGACGGTATAGAACGATCATGACACATGTAGTACGGATTCTCAAGTTGTTCACGTGTTCCATGTTGTTGGGGATAACTCGTTACCAGTAACTCGATACTGTAGCCAGGCTACTCGGCTTAGCTAATTTCAGTAACATTTCGCGTAGCTCTTTGCTTTTGAGCTCCAGTAACTTCTTGAGGAGTTCGTTCATTTACCTTTTTCTTTTGTTTCGGGGGTGGGGGGTTAAGTTTGTCAAAGTAACTTGAAGAAAGTTCCAAGTTCCTTTTGCTCGATTCTGGTTTATAAACATCGCAGGTGGAGTCCTCCTGCCCCCCAAAATGACTTGAGATGAAAGATGACATGTGCACGGCGCGTCTAACTCCCGTTATTACATGATGAATGTTACAAATTATGTTTTAGCCGAGCATTAGGAAGCTGAGGTATCGCGCATCTTGACGATAAGCAGTCTATTGATAATGATAGAGGGCATTGAGTAGCAGGGTTAAAACTTGGCACGGTTCTACGACATGTGCGCTTTGTGCTCCTTTCCCGTGCCTTATTACGAGATCAAAATCATCAAATCCCTCCCTAAAGAAGCCTAGAAATGTAGGCTTCTTTTGTCGTAGGAGATATTGATATCGTTTTTGTATATCAAGATTATTTTGAAACGTCTTGAATCGCCCATTGTGTCAGCAAGGTTTGAATTAACTCTACAGGGTGTTTCAGTTAAATCCACGGGCTAAATAAGTCGCGAACAGGTGCACCAATCGACGAACTTTTTTTTACAAGTATCTGTCCGATACCACCTACAGGCTTCGCACCGCGTGAATGAGTGGGAGGCGCTCATTATTTAAATAACAATTCAAATGAGTTTCGTAAAAAAACATAACTTCTAAAGCAGCGCGCTATCGGCATTAAAATGGGTACTACCCCTTTTGGGACTTTCAGTGGACACCTTTTAGAGAAAAATCTGCCACCGAAGCGGGTCATTTGTTGCAGTAATTAATTGGTTTCGGTTTACACATTGTCGCGACTGGTCGCAGTGAAGCGCAAAAGGACGTAATTCATTGGTGTAAGGACATGATTCATTGGTGGCTAAGGGAATGGAAGCGCGTCCTTTTGCGCTTCACTGCGACCAGCCGCGACAAAAATATATAAACCGAAACCAATTAATTACTGCAACAAATGACCCGCTTCGGTGGCAGATTTTTCTCTACAAGGTGTCCACTGAAGGTCCCAAAAGGGGTAGTACCCATTTTAATGCCGATAGCGCCCTGCTTTAGAAGTTATGTGTTTTTACGAAACCCATTTGAATTCTTATTTAAATAATGAGCGCCTCCCACTCGGTGCACAGCTGGTAGGTGGTATCGGACAGATACTTGTAAAAAAGAAAGTTCGTCGATTGGTGCACCTGTTCGCGAATTATTTTAGCCCGGGGATTTAACTGAAACACCCGGTATAGACAGGTCAAGAACAAAAAAGTATATATATATATTGAGTAGCAAATACCTTGAAGGTGACTTGTTACATTTCTAAAGTAGCTTATGAACCTCACGTCAAGTTTCATCACGTTTTATTACGTGTAACTGGGTTTGAAATTTAGTTACGTGCCGGTTTCACGTCAGTTCAGGCAGGGAGGTCCGAGCGACCTCCTGGGTTTTCAGTATTTTTATATTTATAAGCTCATTGTGTACTATGATCAACACCGGAAGAATGAGTCATTTTTGCCGAATAGCTTTCGTGCAAAAAAAAAAAAAAGAAGAAATCGAGAAAATCCGACCCTGAATTCGGCCGTGTTTGTACGCTATATCTCCCGGATATTGTTGTGATTTTTTTATGCTTCATTATGCCTACAGGCCAGCAGTCAGAGAGCAAATTGTGGCGCGCAGATGTAACGCTGTGTGCTATAAAAAATGACGAATATGCTCTCTCGCGCAGTTTGCTCCCAATTTCAACGCGTGATATCTCTGGCTATAGATGACCCTGATCACCATACTTGGTATCAGCTCACTCAGCTTTTAATGCTCTTTCATCTGATACATCTATCCTACGTATACTTCTTAGCGGCATTTGGTGAAATAGGCAAATGTTTAGGCGTATTTAAAAAAAACATGGATTTTGCGCGTGTATTTCTCAAAAGTGTCCCCTTGATTTCGTATATATTTTGCCAGGATATGACCCGATATTAGGCCTTTCATCTAACGCAAAAAATTCTTCTCCGAAGTCGTATGCTGGTGATTAGCGCTTTAAACCGCTGTCTTACTGTGTACGAACCTGTCGGAGATATCTACAGCCAGAGCAAGAAGCTGGAACAAAACTGCGCGACAGGGCATGTTCGCCGCTTTTTATACAGCAGTGTTGCACCTGTACGCCAAAATTTGCGCTTGGACTGCTAGTAGGTAGGCATACTAAAGCATAAAAAGATTTCACTATGATATCTTTTAAAACTCAGGATGTATACACGTGCAACCACGGCAAAATTGCAACTATCGAATTCAGGGCCCGATTTCTCGATTTTTTGCACGGAAAGTATTCGGTAGGAATGATTAATTTTATCAATATTGATCATCATTTACGATGAGCTTCTAAATATATATCCCTTTACCGCATCGCGTGGGTCATATATGGCACGCACCGTTTAAAGGGACTTTTTCCCGCCAAAATGAGACGTCTCTCTAAATCACCGTACTCTGCCGTATCAAGGACACATTGCTCTTTCCATTGAGAAATCACACGCTGCCATCTATCGCGATAGGGGGGAACAGGAATTTCGAAACTATACAACATTGGTAAGCCCGCACTTTCCGTGTTTACCTGAACCTTTTGAACCTTTGGGCGGAACAAACACGGACCACAGCTGGAAAACGTTTTTATCTGGCACTGCCAAGGGACCAAGCCACTGCATAATCAGGTACGTGTTTGATTCAGGCAGCTATATCAATAGAGGTAACCCACTTTTCCTGCTTGTGGCCGATGTGGCACAACATGATGCAGTTAATGAATCATGCCAAATGAGGAGACACTTTTGTTTTGCTAGTAGGGCAAATTGTCCTTCGAAAAATGGCTTGTGGACAGCTTATTCTTTTTTCTTTATTGCGAATATATCACGTTTTGTGAACTTTTCCAGTGATGGACACTCGAGTCTTCTATGGAGGGAGAAGACCGCGCTCAAGAGATATACCTGGCGATGGTGCTGACAGCGACGACAGTGAACTGTCGGATGACAATGATGAAGCTATCATCCAGAATCAAATCAACAACCTAACGACTGCATAAGCTCATCTTCAGGCACAGAGAGTGATGAAGACGACCTGAGCACACGTTTGCCACGACCCCAAGGGAAAAAGACTGCACCACCGAAGTGGTCGACCAGGAGATTGCAACGGGACAACGATGCCATCAAATTCTCTGGAGATGTCACCCTTCCTTCTGAGATACAGGATTTGGACAGTCCACTGCTTTTTTTTTCAGATTATTTATGACTAAGGAGATTCTAGAGCACACCACTGCACAGACAAACCTGTACTCCGTGCAGTCTCGCCCAAATAAGCCTGCCGCAATTTCCGTGGAAGAAATTGAGCAGTTTTTTGGCACTGCGCTGTTTATGTCAAATGTGCAGTTACCGGCTACCAGATTGTATTGGAACACGTACGTGGGACAGGCTGCCGTGTCAGACGTGCTTTCTTGCATCCGATGGGAAGAGATCAAACGGTTTTTACATTTCAATGATAATGCAACGTTTGTCCCTAGTGGTGAACCTGGTCATGACAACCGGAATACTAGTATTTTCATATATAGTTCTTTTTTGGTGGTGGTGGTGGTGGTCAGACAATGATGTTGTAGTTCTCTAATACTTTCTATGGTCATGAACCGTATTTTCAGCAGAACCGGAGTTGTAAGGGCAATGAAACAACTGAATAAGAGGGTGTAGAGCTTTTATAACCCATAGACATCGGCACAGAAAAAAATGTAATGACAACTGTAAAACCTGTGTCTGACCGACAGTAGAGAAATACCCACAGAACCATTAACCGCCCACCAACATCCAGCGAACGTCGGGTTGTGGATGCTGGGTACGTCTCCCGAACGTACACATTTGCTCCCGGCTACGTTTTAACTACGCCCGTACTACCGTGCTAATCAAGAGAAAATTATGCGAAATGGACGTCGCAGGACCGCCGATGCGGATCTTCGAGTGACCTGTGGAGGATCTCTATTCCGGCCCAATAGGTATCGCGCGCCGATGGAAATATCGTAATTTTAATCGTGAGATCACACAAATCACCCAAAATACTTTATTTCTATGTGGACTTTATTTACATGTGGATTCGCACATGCCTGCCGGCACATAGGCAGTATAAATTATGAAAGAACGTGACGACGTGCCATATCTAGATCATTCCCGTTCATACAGATCGTGATTACAATATCGCCACGTTATGTAAACAAGAAAAAAAATCCATGTTGCTCGCCGTATCGTTAGCTGGAATCTTGCATGGAATCGACGCAACTGTATCCTCACGCTCCTTATTGGCTTATGAATGGCTACCGGTCTCTTTATATTGTTCCTTTCTGTGTCTTTCGGCCTCTGGAACTCACTGGCCAACTTCTGCCGCTGAGGCACACTGATAAAAACGATAGAAACAATACAGGCATCATGCTGTTCGCGTTGAAAATTACCGTACTGCAAGCCAGTGCACAGCCGCCATGTTTCTCCAGCTTCTCCAGCGGCGTTTGAAATCATCCGCACAACGGTCTATGACGTTACGTGACTCTCTCTTCTGCGCGTTGCGAAAAAACAAGCCTTCTGCGCAGACTTCAGACGGCAGAGCGGGAGAGAAGAAGGAGGCGGAGGGTGAAGAGCGCGAAAAGGGGTGCTCAAACGGCTCTTTGTAGACACAGTGCGGATGGGGTGCGCACGGTGTCTACAGGGTGATATATGTGGGACGTCTGCTACGTATACTCGTTGGAGCATCCCAGACTAACGCGTCCAGGAGGCGTTCAATGGAGGTTCACGTTAGGCTGCGGATGCTGTTACCCTTGTCGGATGTCCAGGGGCGGTTACTGGTTCTGTGGGTACTAGCATCCACCCACAGAACCAGTAACCGCCCCTGGACATCCCACATGGGTCTGAGCATCAGCAGCCTAATGTGAACATCCATTGAACGCTTCCTGGACGCGTTAGTTGGGATGCTCCAACGAGTATACGCAGCAGACGTCCCACATATATCACCCTGTGGACACCATGCGCACCCCATCCGCACTGTGTCTACAAAGAGCCGTTTGAGTACCCCTTTTCGCGCTTCATCCTCCGCCTCCTTCTTCCCTCCCGGTCTGCCGTCTGACTGCGTCGCCGCCAAAGGAGAAATCTGCGCAGAATGCTTGTTTTTTTCGCAACACGCAGAAGAGAGAGTCACGTGATGCCATAGCCCGTTGTGCGGATGATTTCAAACGCCGCTGGAGAGGATCGAGAAACATTGCGGCTCTGCAATGGCTTGAAGTAACGCGAACAGCACCAGTACAGCTTGAATTTTCTGAAGAGTTAGGTGAATATGCCTTGTAGGCAACGGATTCTCCATCGGGGGCCACTATCTATGACCGAAACAGGTAAACGGCCGTGGTGCCTTTATTTGTTAGCGCTCGCAGTTTAGGCTCCTTTGTTCATCAAGTCGCTTTAGCCCACTGTCTAGTGAAAAAAAAAATCCGTCGATCCTAGCTGAGCCTCTAATATAGGAATATTAGCGCGTGTGTGCTAGCTTTATTTTGTGATCCACTCACTGTGTTCTTGTTCTTTCAGGCTTAAACGGCTATACCGCTCACATCGGCCATTCATTGCTGTATGCGTCTCAGCGTCTCCCAGAGAGTGTGGGATGTTTTTTTCTGTGAGCAGTCTTGGAATTATTTACTGTCTTTTGCGTTACAGGTAAGAATGCTAGGTAAACGGGAAGTATGGTCGAACATTCGTATGCGTACGTGCCAAAGGCAGAGACCGATGATGCCTGTATTATTTGTCGTTTTTATCAGTGTGCCTCAGCGGCAGAACTTCGCCACTGAGTTCTAGAGGCCGGAAGACACAGAAAGGAACAATATAAAGAGACCGGTAGCCATTCATAAGCCATGAAGGAGTGTGAGGAAACAGTTGCGTCGATTCCATGCAAGATTCCAAGTAACGATACGGCGAGCAACATGGTTGTTTTTTTGTTTTTTACATAACATGGCGATATTATAATCACGATCTGTATGAACGGGAATGATCTGGATATGGCACCTTGTCACGTTCTTTCATTATTTACCTTGTCACGTTCTTTCGCTGGATGTTGGTGGGTGGTTAATTGTTCTGTGGGCAGCGAACGGTATCGCTAGCGAACTAATGCAGCGAACTATATCCATTTTATGTTGCTCGTTGAATGGAATGTAGATGTAATTATTCATTAACACATGGAAAAAAGAAAAAAGAACCCTATGTCTCCCAATTTCAACAAATCTGCAAAGCGAACGATAACACTCGGTCGGCTGTGATGTGTTTCATCGGCTATCTAGATTTCAGTTCTTATACTTGCATCTATATTTCAGGGGCTTTTAGTGCACAATTATCCGCACTTTACCCACAACACACTTTCTTTTCGTAGTAAATATGTTGTAGATTATTGTTTTTCATCTTCGCTGGCTAGTCTATTTGCGAGCACCACCCTATCAGAAAAATCCATATCATATTTTTCTCCGTCTGTTGGCTTTACAGAGTTATTGGACAGCTTAGACCATACAAATCCATAGGCTGTATGGAACGTCCAGGCTGTACGGAGCTTCTATGGTCTCCGTACAGGCTGTATGGTCTCCGCACAGGCTGTATGGTCTCCGCACAGGCTGTACGGTCTCCGCACAGGCTGTATAGATTCTGGATGTGAGCTTGTACGCAGTTTGCAGGCAGCGTTTGATGAGGGAAGTAGCCATCCACTAAAGCAAAAAGTTGGAAATTGCACATAAGTTTAATATATTCTAATAAAATATTATCTACAACACATCACATTGTTTTCAGAAAGTCGGCAAGTAGACGGTTTTTCATTCCTACTCGCTGTTGCACGGTGAGGCCTTTGGGACAAGCATTCTTGTTAACGAATGCTTGAAATGCATCTAGAAGGAATTTAAAAAGAACACTTTCAATAATGGCAAAAGGAAGAAGGAGATCGAGACTACTACCACCTGTATGATCGCTTGTGAAGAAAAGCAATCAACACTAGGTGTTTCATACGTACTGTAGTGGGTGTCCACCAATACTATATACGTACTTGTGACAGCCATAAGCTTGCGAGGGGTAAGTGCCCGTTTGGCCGTTGTCTCATTCTTCAATAGCCTCTGACAGGGCTTGCCCGTGATGCTCCGACCACGAAGCTCCTCGGGCGACCATATCGTCCGCACCACCTCTCTTAAAATTTCGAATCTGACTTTGTTTGCATCATCCAGGTCATCTTCTCATCTGCAATGAATATTCCATTGCCAAGGTGAACCTGAAAATTTTTCAACAAAATATATAAGGCATTGAAATGGACATACATAGTGAAATCTCAATAAATGGTGGTCGGTCAAAATGGATGACTGGTTGAACGTAAAGCTGCTTTGTTTTAGATTATGAGATATATTTCATGAACTGAGATAAATGGAGCAGATATCCTCTTGGGGCCTCGTAAACGAGCAATTGTGAAAAAGTATTGAGAAGCAACAACAACAAAGGCTGGATGAATTTTCAGACAGACATAACAGGGCAATTCCAGCCAAAACCAGCCAGAGGTGTAGCTCGACCCCCTCAGAGTTCGCTGAAAAAAAGAAAAAAGTGTGTATTCCCTTAGGGGTATATGTAGAAAACTGAAAAACGGCAATGAAGCTCGCTCAAATTTTTTTATGAGCTTTCGCATGGTGGACCACGCTTCATCAGGCAAAAATGCAGACATGCACAACCGTACATGGTCAAGTAAAAAAGGGGATTGAGATGTTGGGAGGAGGGTAAGAGATTAGAGAGATTTTCTTCTTCCCATGTGCACTATAAATTTGTTGTCTGCCCTTACAAAAACAGTTTTCACCTTTTAGTGGTCCTCTTATGTACTTCCTTTATACCATGTCACCTTTCTATGGTTTGCTCCTTCCTTTGTACCCGGTATACAGACAGTCTACCTACCTCTTGTGCACTTCCTTTAGCTTTCACCGCTGTGGTCGTTTTAACGACTTGGTATGCAGACTGTTGGTAGACCATTAATGTATCACTACAATAGCGCTTTCATGCTGTTCATTGCGGATGGCAATAATTTGGAATGTGGTTACTGATTACATTACACTTTAGTGACATTAATTTGACCTTGACCGCAAGCTCACTTGCAGTGAGTTTGTACAAGCGACACGTCAGAAAAATAAATAAAATCTGATATTCACTAAGAAAAAAGTACTAAATTTCTTATTAACAGTTGTATCGCAAATAATTCTACAATTAAGGGACTGCAGATGTTTATGCAATGGGCAGCATCAGTGAAATCCACAGAAATTCAAGCATCACAGTAAGTGGAACAATTCTTAATACCAATATGTTAAGAGCAGTGATGGCCACTAACTACTTCTACAGTAGTTTAACTATAACTACTAACTACTTCGTGACTGAGTAGTTTAACTAGTAGTTCAACTACTTTTCCGGGGAGTAGTTAAAACTACTCCTTTAACTACTGCAATGTAGTTTAACTACATCTATAACTACTTAACGTTATCCATCAACACCAATCCCTTGTAGTGTTCTTGGACACCTAAATATGAGTCACAAGCAATGATGAACTTTGGCTCAAGCCACTGCCACGATCGTCAAATACAAAGCTTGCGGCGGGATTCTTTCTGTGCCTACGCTGTAAACTAAGTTGCATAATTATTTCACAGCAAATGAGGCTTCACTGGACAACAGTGTTGCGGACTTAAATCCAGGAATTTGATTTAAATCCATCAAAGGGCTCGTCGATTTGATTTGGGATTTGGTTTACGAGGAAAATATGGCAACGATTTGGATTTGGATTGAATCACAATTTTGGCACATGATTTGGATTTGGATTGAATCAAGTTTTTTTCGACGGAATTGGTTGTGTATGTGATCAAGCTCCTGAACGAAAATGGTTGGAATTTGACTGCTGCGAAATTTGACGTTGATGGGCGGGCTGATGCTTTGTCAGTCGTATCTGAGGCCGTCTCTGTAATTACGTTTTTACAAGACATTTGGCTGAATTGCATTTCACATATGTTTACACATGATGCGATGCAACTCTTAATGATTAGCAGGTCTAAAAAATGTTTGGATTTGAGATGGCTTGCCTTGCATCCCGCCATCTCGGTTCCCAATGTCCTGCCAAAAGTTATGTTTCGTTTAAAAAGAAACACCATGATTTTTTTTTTATTGCGTGAAGCAGTCTACGGACACTGTTTGTAGACTCCTTCAAGTTTAAGAGCTGGTTTGTCTGTCAGACATACCACCTCTAAGGCCTATAGCCATCTTCCCTTCCGAGCACTAAAGGTACGTCATGCAATACTCTCATACATAATCACATGGGTAATTCGATGTCTAATTCACAACGGTATCACAGCTTTCTATGATTTCTTAGAAATGGAACGCATTGGAGAAAGCACACCACTGGTGCTCTGAGCTCAGGCAATGTACGTTCGAGAAAAGGACTACCATACACGTATTTTGTCTGTTGGGGTAGGGTACTGCTCTCAAGCGGTGAATCACCCCAGGCCATAGTCATGATTTAGTTGTTGTTGTTGTTGTTGTCTGTTGACGTATTGGTCCTGAACTGCGACTGAATGTTGAGGTCATTTGTGTCCAGGAACAGGAATGTGAATGTTGGTTGCTCTTTTTCATAGTGGCTTGCTTATGGTCAACTTGGTGCCACCGCAGAACTCGTACCGCAAGAACGAATGACGGAACAGTCCTCTATTTAAGCGAGTGTAGAGTAAAGGATGATGTTGTTTCCCCTCTCTGCTATTGGATGTCCGCAGTGGCCCGCTACCGGCTGCTTTCGGAAGTAGCGAAACATATATTTGCGGTACCTGCAAGTTCTGGAGCAGTTGAACGAGTGCTCTCTGCAGCCAGCCTGATCAAGACCGCGAAAAGAAACAAGCTGCAGCCAGCTACATTGGAGCAGCTGGTCTTTCCAAACAAGAACCTGAGAGAACAAGACTGCTTACGCGTGTTGGGCGGATCCCCTAGAACACACATGGTCCTCAGGATGTCCCCACAGTGTCATCGTGTCCTCGTCCTTCGAGGTGTATCTCCATAACGTCCTGAGGATAACACTCGCGGACTGTCCGTGAAGAGTCATTCAGGTACGTCCTGTGCCCGTCCCAGCGGGTAGCTAGGGGGACGAGAAATAGTATTTTGTTTAGTTTACCTGCTCAGACTCCCTAAACACATTTATTTTGTTTTGGGGCCGATCCTGGGACCTGACTGAGATTTTTCTTAAATAAAGGGTGGCCCAGCGTAAAATTCCCTGCCGCCAAAAGGAATGACTGTCTATGATACATGAACGATTTCTCGTGGAAAGAACAGAAGCGCGCGATTCTGTCGCACTACTTTTGACTTTCAAAGTTCCTACCTGAATGTCTTAAACCAACGTGAGTAAGAAACATAGACTTTGGAATGAGGCAAACCCAATACTTCAATCGATTCCTCGCTTTGAGTATTTTTTCTTTGCGTAATCGAAAGAAGCATTGAGAGCTCACCCTTCGTTTTGCGTAGCAGGCTAGCAGGACTCCCGTATTTACGGAGGGACGCGTTATAAGCAACAAATGGTGCCTGTTTCGGCTTCGGGAGAGAATTCTAGTACCTTTCGGAGTGGGTTTCTGAGTGGGCAAGCTTAAGGCTTGTCCCACCCTTACGAGGATTTCTCAGACTTAGTGTCCTTCACAAGATTCTGTTTCCCACAGGAACAACAAAAACGCTCCCACAACTTTGGTGTCATTGCAATTTGGTGCAACTTGTGTAAGCACTTGGCGGATGTGCGTGCCAGAAAACGCAAAATACATAAATCAAATCAAAGCAGATAATTGACGGAAAGCATTGTCCTTCATGTGTACTTAAACTGTCCTAAATTGGTCCCTGAGGATGGGCGAGGGACAGCCTCGGGGACGTCATCTCATATGCCAAAGTGGCAGTATTATGACATTCTGAGGATCAGATTTTGACATCCTAGGGATGCCATACCTGTCCCCATCTGACAACCTTAGGATAGCCCTGGGATGACAGTGTGTTCTTGGGGATGTACTATTTAGTTTGTTATAACACACTGCGGTGTGCTGCACGTAGCCGTCACATTTAACACAACATAATTCCCGGCAGTTGGCTTTATCATATGTGCCGAGTAAGCGTATTTGACAAATATGTTACTCCGATTTCCACGCGAAAATAAAATGTCAGTGTCAACCTTGGCATCGCTATGTTGGCTGTTCATACTCTTCGCTGCAGGTGAGGTTTATAGGTGTTTATACCATGTCACGGTCTTATTCAGCGAATGCATGCAGTAATTGTACGACCTTGTAGACATGGTCAGCTGCATGCTACAGTTATTTCGGGAACTTTAGCCCCCGGATTCGTTGACGAATTTGATGAATCCTGATTTAAAACCGGATTTGATTTAGCACACCAAAAACAAATCCGGATTTAAAATGACTTGATTTGTCGCCTCATGTTTAAATCCGGACTTGATTTCGATTTGATTTGCGGTGTTCCGAAAAACATGGATTTGATTTAAATCCAATTTGACTCGTTAAATCCGCAACACTGCTGGACAAGCATTAAAAGTGAAGACTTAGTACACATGCACGACACAATTGCTCTGCACCTCCGTTCTCATCAAACAAGTAGCTCAAGGTAAAAGTCGGAACCACAATCGCGCCTTAAAGCTTGCGGCAAAATCGGAAGTAGTTTGCGCCTTCAGTAACCTAACTACTGTAGTTAACTACTTGAAATAGTAGTTTAACTAGTAGTTGCCACTACATTTCTGCAAGTAGTTGATAACTACTTTTTAACTACAACCTGGTAGTTTAACTACATGTAGTTAACTACTGGCCATCACTGGTTAAGAGTCACGGTTACGTAATGACATGAAACAAACAGGAGATTGACAAAGCAACAGCACACTGTAAAAAATAGTCGTGAAAAATAAGGGCATATCGCCGCGGGCGCGATCCCGTGTTTTCAAATCACGCGGGTTTCCTGTTATTTCGCGGAGGAGGAGGTGTCTGGGCATGCGCACTGGATCTGCATGGCCTCCAGCAACCGGCACCTGTGTGAGCATGGAGGTAAGAAACTAAGGAGATGCCCTAAGCGCCTCTCCCAATGCAAGCGAGCGTGCTGTGACCCGCGCATGGCATTGTGGTTAGTTGCCCACACACGTGACCCATAAACGTCACGGCAAGACGTCATAAAACATGGCGTCCTCCATGTCCGCGCGTATCTTACCTGAATACAGAGACGAGCTGCGGTCGAATAACTTGTTTCCGCTTTCATAACATCTTAGAAGTTATCACACCCGTTGAAACACAAGATAGATCATCTCAGTGTGGGAGCAATGGATCACAAATCGCTAGAAGACGTACGTACGTCATCGTGACATTGCCTGGCTTCTCTTCTGTTTTGCTCAACTTTTGTTGTGATTTATCACGCGGCAAATGTTGAAACAACCCATAACCTTCAAAGTATTGTGCGAATGGACTCCTTGAAGGTAAGACGTTTGCTGAAGATGAGGTTTGCTAAACTTCCAATCCTCCGAGCAGACCGCCATAACGCCGAAACATGTGGGGATCACGTGACCGGGCAACTGGATGGGCGTGGTATTGCCAGGAGCGACCGCTAGAGGGGTCCCACGGCCCTCCGATCTTATAGCCAGGCCTCCACAGCTCCCCGGATTTGCGGCAGTAGAAAAATAAAATCACGTCACAGTCACGTGGTATTACATCGTCAGGCATCATGACGGATGCCCATTGGCCAAAGGAGGATGCGCGCTCCGGGATTGGTTGATAAAGTTTCGAAATATCTGACAGCTCACTTTTCGCGGGCAGTCGGCCAGCCGGGCAGCTCCAAGCAAGGTCGCTGCGTCTCCGCGGCTCGCCGATGTCGGTTGACCACAACGACCAAAGAGGAAGTGTACGCGCGGGTTTGTTCGTGAGCTATAGTGACTCTGGCCATGTACTGATCTCCGATAAAGTGTCAACCTACGGACATTCCTTGCCGGGTCGGAACTGGAATGCTTGGTGAGCTGACGCCTGAGGAACACTTTCGAGCGCTGTCGCATTTTCAAATACAGTGACTAAGAAGAGAGTGTTCGTAACGACAAAAGTATTTCCCGTGACTGTGTGACCTACGGTGCATCGCCAGAACGAGAAGAAGATACTCATCTGTGAAACGCACGCACTCGTGGACTTCGCTCGCCTCCAGAAGTAGACTGTATGTGTGCTTTGCAAGTTCGAACTTGGTTTGGTTGCTGTCTATTCAAGGAACGAAACGTCCTGTACGCACGGTGAATATATGAGTCAAGCATTTGAGTTTATACGTTGCATCAATAAATATGTATTTCGCCTATCAAAAATGTCTTAGTTATTTTGGAATAACGGGCGCCAGGTATGAAAACCAGTAGAAGTCAATGGCAGCCAGGGCCGGCCGAAAGCGGAGCCAAACTGAGAGGTTGCTGATTGGTTGGCTGCTAGGCATCACGACGCATTTTCATTCGTCGTATGTCCAGTGTTGCCTGAATTATCTCAAACTATGGGCTCTATGGGGAGCTGTGGGCGCCTGTTATAGCCCTCTCCTTAGTTTCTTACCTCCATGTGTGTGAGAAACGCAAGTGTGCCCCGACTGTCAAAATCGTCAAAGTCCAAGCTGTGCCTCACCCGTGCGCTTTCGCAATAAGATTTTGAAGGTATGTGAACTCTTATTATGTCCTTTATGCTGTCAGCTTTTTGGAATAAAGGGAAATATGCGCCGCCGTTGTGTGTTACCAAATACGTAGTGAATGGCGCCTTCTTCAACGGAATGTTGTCGCCTTCCGCTGTGTTCTCACTTGTCACACCGTCCATGTCGTAGCCATGCATGTTCTTAAAACTTTCTTCTCAAACCACTAAAATGAGCAATGTGTAACATTCTGGAACTAGTGGATGGGTGTGGTTCATCCTCGTGGACATTTGAAATAGGCCGGGGTTCACCAACGCCGGTTAACGAGATTGAACGCTCAACCGAGATTGAGTACCCTTACACCTTTTCTCAAGTACTGTATACCTTTATGACTATCAAAGGCACTTCCAAATACATTCATCTATGCTTAACGTATCTGTGTCATGTACCCAAGGAGACTGGAAAGAAAGCCGCAAACAAGAAAGTTGCTGCAGCCCATATAGGGCTCCCGTGATGAACATGGCTGCCCAGGAAAACATATCTTTGTGTTGAAGCCGGTCTGTGCATATTTTAATGAAGACTATGAGGTCTGCACCTCGTTCCACACTGTAAGTTCTCATGCACCGTCTTGAGTCTGAGAGTTCTGTGATAATATGATCATTGACACATTTCTTGGTGACACACATGAAAAAGAAAATGTCAAAGATCAATGTAGTATGATTGATGTCTGAAGGCTGTGTCAGGGCAGGGTGTATGAACTTTAATTCAGACACGCAGTTCTAAAGGCAGCAACTAGGCAATCACAGGCGATTTTCTCCATTGTCTCTGTTTCCTGTCTGTCACTGATACGCCAAAGTGCAGACAAAAATTTTGCAAGCAGTAACGAGTGCACAATGCTTTATGGTTATTTTTTATTATATATTTAGTTTCTGTTTAATGTTGCATATTTTCTTGTGTCTGATGATTATTATATGAGAGTTCAATTGTTTGCATTACTGAGTGAGGTATCCAATTTTTCTTTAGCACAAAGCTGGCTAGACAGCTGTGGAGTGAGGACCCCCAACACCACGCCTCTGCTATTGGTATGAGTGCTTCCATTTCTTGGAAGTTTTTTTTTACTGCTATTGGCACCTTGCAGTGGTCATTTCTTCTTTGTGTAAAACATATTTCTGTTTTGTGCAACTGAAAGAAAGTATGCTGTCACAAAACAAGAATCTGTGCTGCTGCTGCAACATGGGCTCTCAAAGCATTCGCAGCCACTTCAATACATTTATAGTACATCTCTCTCTCATAGGGTCATCACTGATATACACTTCTCAGGCATTGTTCTTTCGTTGGACAATGACAAAACTCTAACTGCAAGGAGAAAGGATTGGCGCTTCAGCTCGGAGTGTATTTCAACTACGATGTGCAGTGCCTGCCACCAACGTTTCTTATGTTACAATCCATGCAGTGGTATGCGTTCTCATGTATTACACTCATCGTATCATAAATCGTTATCACGTAGTCGACAACTACTCCGCTGTATTGGTCCTTGTATTGTTCATTCTTACCGTGGGGTGAGAATAAGTTTCACGGCCATGTGTTTCAAATGTTTCTTTTTTTTTTTTGTCTTTCTATTCCTTGGTTTCACAGATACTGAAAAACCTGCTGCTGCTCTAGGCAACGTGGCGTTATTGGCAATCTTGGTTATCATACATTGACTTGTGGACAGCTAGGTTTGCAAATTTTATTGTGCCAGTTCCGGTGGCAGAAGAAAATTAGTGGCCTTCTCTAATTCATTAACAGATGGCCGACCTGCACATGAAGCTTTGAAGGCAGTTCAGCACCTGACGTGGTACAGCATGAAAAATTATTATTGTTGAAAAATGCCCTCCTTTTTATTTCGCAGCTATTTTGGACACATCAGCACTGAAAGAGGAACAAAGCACCCCAATGGTAATCAAGCTTAAGTAGCATGCCTGTTTGCGTTCTATCACTCATCTGCGAACTGGGGTAAAGTTGAAAGGTAGGTATCCCATTAGCCCTTTCTTAGTCTGCAATTTGGTGCTGATTATTTCTATTTGGTCCACATTTCCCAAAATTTCATACTTTTGACCGTTAACCATTGTGCTTTTGAGGCCCTATTTGTGAGTCTTGGTATTGTTCCTTGCATCTTCTGCATGTGTTCGTTAGGATAAGCTGAATACTACAGGGCACAACAGAAATACTTCTGTGCTTTCACGTACTTTGTCCATGTATGTGCAGTTTAAAGTGCACAGATTCAAACTGTGTGTTGAGCACTTCAGTTAATACATAAATATGTCTTGTCTTTTCGTATGCTTTGCACTCAATGTTCCTAATTTCATGTTTTGTTCTGATTTCAGGAGCCATTCCAAGCTGCTCTGCTGGAGAAAGTTACTGCACTGTACATTTCAGTGAATATATCGCTTTATGAACACATAACAGGTGGTGTGGGTGTCTGTTAATGATACAGGTCAAACACTATTTCATGAAATGATAGGCAGTAATTTTTACAGGCGGATGCGTGTTTCTATAATACAGTATCCAATCATAATAATGGTTAGCCATTAAACAACAAGAACACGGTCCCATCTTTTAGCTGGGGTGAACACGTAATGTAGGAATACAGCGACATGTGAATTTCACGAGTTTGTGTCGTATATCTCGAAAAAACTTTTCAGTCTTTCTCACGGTGTTCACAATTAATACAGCTGCCATGCATTTCCAGGTTTTTTTTTTCAGGGAGTATTGTTTGCAGTGCAGCTGGCACTTGTGTGTAAACTAAACTGCCTCACATCTTTCACATTTGTGCGCCTGTACAGTTCAATATCATTTTTAGAACCACAAATTTAGAAAACGGAGAAGAAATGGAGAAGCCTGGGCCGCCCAGTGTGTCCCTGGTGGGCAGACTTTGGCCAGACAGTGGGTAGATTTTTAGTCACCAAATTGTCGGTAGACGTTCTACAGGAAGGTGTGTTCCAATAGCCCATAAAAAGGTGACGTGGGTGGTAGACAGTCTGGATACTTTCTATACACAGTCTCATGGCTGGGTGATTAATGTTCTACCCACTTCCTGTAGAAAGGTGATCAATGTTTTTGTAAGGGATGCTTAAATTATCTATTTTCTTAAGAGAAATGAAATAGGAAGACATATCCTAGTCGGCTTCTGCTTTGTTGTACTCAGTGCTGACCACTGAAAGAATCATCTATCAGGCGTCGTATTCACTCCCTACTGAAAAATCCTATATGTAGATCCTCATATGATGTTATTGGATATAGGACCTATAAGTGGTGTAGGTACCACAGGAGTTATAGGTTTTATAGGAGTAATATAGGTATTATAGGAGATGTAGGACCTGCGTCTCCTATATGATCTGTACACTGCGTGTATGGGGACACGGTATGAAATTTGGCTGTGGCGATACATGCATACACATGCAATGAACAAAAATAATAAGAGAGGAGTACAATAAAATACCGTCTACTTCCCTTTATTTATTAATGCCATTCACAATTTTTTACATTCAAGGACACAGCTGTAAAGGCTTGCACTGCCGTGGAGCAGATGACGGAGTTGCATGGGTAAGGCGTATGCCTCATCTGTTTCACAGTAAACACAAGTCAGTGAAGAGCTCTGCAACGTACTTTGACGCGACTTATTGATGTCTTTCAACATTTCCGTGACGTATCTGTTCATTTTCCCACGTCGTGTGTGTGCTGGCTCATCTGCGTTGTTCACGAAAATCGATCCGTGAAGAGCATCTGAAATTCCCAAATTCGTCGTAAGTAGCAGGGCCACTGGAGCATCACATGTGACATCTTCACCCTGATAAGCGTTGGAGGTTTACCAGTAGGGACACTGAGCTAACTGATAGAGATAAGGTAATAGGAATCACAACGGTAATATTCACACTGAGAGCATAAAGTTGGAGGAACCCACATGCTGGAAAGGATACTGAACAAAAAGCACGAAACATGACACTACTGGCACGCAACTAACCTTTACTTCACCAAATCTAAGGGCTTCTGGACGTATCTTCCAACACGCACACAAGAAAGCACGTCCAGGCATCACCTGTAGGGAAGAATAACACATCCACAGCATTTCGGTGCACCAGAGGAGCCCAGAGCCACAACGAAACGCGAAAATTCGATTGCGAGAACAAACGCGTCCGACCTCAACGAACTTTGCAAGCGAAATGGAAGCGAGAGCGCCAGCCTCCAGGAGCCCCGCCTGGTGGCGACGGTGGAAGGGAAGGAAGATGCATGCTGTTCAGGCGCTCCTCGCACTATGGCAAGAGAACGGAAAGTCGCGCGAAGACCGGACTAATACTATCGGAAAGAGGACGCTTTCCCCGTCAAAAAGAGACCTCAATCCCCTTTCTACGCCAACAAAAACCCGATATCGAGAAAAATGCCTCCGGTCCTATGTATAAGACGGCCGCCGTTGCCACGGTGTCCTAACTCGGGAACGGAGAGGGATAGAAAGGTGCCGGCAGTTTCTACGCGGTGCCTATGTCGAGTGCGTTTATCCATTAAAAGGAAATTCGCATCCGCCGCGGGCTTGGAACCTGAAAACGGGGACAAAGTCAGGAAATGGTGGTCGGTGTTAGGAATTTCGAGAATGACGCCCTAACCGATGGAAATGGGCGGGTGGTTTGAATGACAAAGTTGTAGAGCAGAGAACAGAGCACATGCACACAAAATTTCGACTGAATCGGACGTCGGGTATGCGAGTTGAGACTCCGAACAGCGGGAAGCGTTTCAGAGTTGCGCTAGCCCGACTGGTCGCCTCGTCATACTCTTAAGCCGATATCGCGAGAACGGAACGTCGCGCGTCTATGGGATCAACGCTGTTCGAAAGAGCACATTGAGACTGTCACAATGAAGGGAAACACGACCATGTCGCAGCTGAGATAGTCGGTATCAGGGATTTCCCTACACCCCCCTCAGGGGGGGGGTGTACACCCTCCCTGCATTTTTGCAACACCCCCCCTGAAATTTCTCAGGTGACTCCACCCAGCTCGGCCACCAACACGTTCTGGTAGTGAGTCCGGCGCAGCGAATTACATCCTCTGCTGTCAAACATGGGCTGTAGGACCACAGTCCTGCAGATGATCGTACCATGCATTTGTCCAAAATCATTTGAAAGTGACTGTGCAATGCATATATTGCGCGTATGTACGGCCACGCAAACTCAATGTGGATCATCAAGAGCCATTTGCGCCCAACCCAACAAGCGAGGTATTCTAAGGTTTTCACCGTTGATTGCTAGGTGTTCGTTGACAAGATGGTAGTCTCTTATCTTCGTCGGTCGTGTGATTATTCATCTTAATGTTGAAATGCCGCTCACAATGACTCTCCGTTCTACTGTACTGTGTTCTAATGTAATAACATGTACAAATAAACCGGGAAAGCTGTGCAGATATGTCACCGTTGTGCCACGATTCTTTCCGTGTCTAAGAAAAAGTTCCGTAAGTGGAACCTTCACCAAGCATGACCCCCCCCCCCCCCCCTTGAAAGCTCGGCACCCCACGAGTAGTGAATTTCTGGGGAAATCACTGGTCGGTATGCGTGGGAATAACAACGATTTAATACGAGTAACTAGGGACAAAACAATACATGTTGGAGCCTATGTCTCCAGACGAATCAACCAGAAGAATGATCCAGGCCGCGCTCTCGCGCATCGTCTTCAGTGTCCGCAACCAGGGGCGCCGGAACAGGGGGAGCAGGGAGAGCGACAGCTCCCCCACATTTACGAATGAGGGAGCACGGCTCCCCCAGTGTCAGCCCAGCGTCGTATTCTTCTACGGTCTAACGGAAAGGCCCGTGCATGTGTTCTTTCGGCGGCAATAAATTTATAGAGCAATAAACAGAGAGCCTACCACTGTCACTGTGCGGAGACCGTTTGAGAAGAGGTACATACCAAAGGTGTCAGGTTCACAGGGTCCTGGAGTTGACCATGGCAAGGTTTGTGGTACGAAGTGCACTGCCGAGGTTTCGAAGTGCAATAAATCAGTTCGAAAGTGTGTACCGGGAGGCGCGAGCATTACCAGACTCAATCCACGGGGTGGGGTGGGGGGACAGAGGCGCAAACGGGAATCGCGAAAGGCGCGCAAGACACAAGACATCTGGGGGAAATAAGGATAGAAAGATACCGCCCGGTTGAAGGTTGTTCTAGGGGCGGTTTGCGAGGCGCAGCCACAGATTTCAGTCGGTTGTGGCCAGGGTGCCCACTTCGAGCTGGCGTGTAAGACCTGTAGTACGACAATAGATGGGTAGAAATCCAGCGAACCGGTAGAGATGTAGGAAGGGAGTTGCCTCAGGACAGAAGCCGCTTCTGTCCTGAGGCAACTCCCTTCCTACTCCTGTAGTACGACAAGTGCGATTGACTGAGACGAAACGTCGTGCCGGTGTTGTGTTCACCTGTCGGCAACGGCAACGTCGAGGGAGCGCCATCAAGTTGTCGCCTGCAGAAGCGTTATATGATTATCAAACGCCATAGACATCGGAGAAGCCCACACCTCTGGTAAGAGATATGTATCGCAGCTTGTTTGTTGTCTTCATATTATGTATATGTTCACTTGTCATAGTAAAATATTCTAGCTGTTAACCTGATTGCTGGCTCCTCACTTTCCACCGTACTGGTGTCTCAAACTACCCGCTGTTGTCATTTACCCGGCTTTTCTTATTGAGTCGCCCTGGACTGATAACGACAGCGTGACACCCAGTCAAAGAGCTGGGTGTCAAAGGGACACATTCTTGCTGAGCTCCAGACCGCCCCAGGAAAGTCTGGTTTCTTCGCAGAAGGCTTGAGGATCAGACGATATTCGCTTCCAGTCGCGGCACGCGTTCATGCCGCGACGACGATTCCCGGGGACAAGTCCCGGAAGTTCCTTACACATTACTTGTCATAGAGGTCTAGGCACTGCGCAGAAGTAAAAAAAGCCGGACGCACTGAACTCATACCAACTAGCCCACCACCAAGCGCTATTTAATTACAATACTTCTGCAATGCAGATATACAAATATGCAGATGTCGTTTGCCTGGAGCACGTTTACAGTTTGTGTAGCAACGCTGTATAACACCAGCATGAGCCTCAAGGAAAATAAGTTATGATGATGATGATGATGATGATGATGATGATGTTTACGGTAGCACTTTTTTTCGCTCCCCCACTGGAAAAATAGTTCCGACGCCACTGTCCGCAACCCAACCCACTAGCGCCACTACAGCAGCAAGGGGAACATTTTTGGGGGGGGGGAAAGCCGCTAAAGTTGGAAAAGTGTGGTCAATTTTACCACGTGCACCGCGTCGATAACAGTATGCTCTCCAAAGATACATCATGTCCGACGCGAGCTTATTTCCGAAAAAGGGCCCCGAAGTTCGAAAAAACGGCGTTTCTAACGCGTCTCCTCGTACAACTTCTAAACCACTAGAGATCAGCTGCTAGTGTGATTTGAGCGATCGTAAAGCTATTCCAGACCTGTTCGCACCTAAATTTTGGTCTCGATCCAACAAACGGGGCGAGAGGTACGGGACTTTGGAGGTGTGGGAAGCATCGGCGGGGGCCTTGAATTTCCAAATCTCTCCAAAATCTCTCAAATATGTCAGGATTTCTCAGAAGCAACGAGCATGCGGGCGAAGGGGGAAGAAACGGGAATTCGTCACAAAAAACCGCGTCCTGATATGACAGCTACAGGCCAAGATATTAGACCCGGAAACCCATCGAGCGACAAAGCAATGTCGCTGGATGGGGTTCAACAACCACTGGACGGTTGAAAAACGCCAAATACTGTAATATGCCAAATGTGTGCATGGAACGCACGCATCATTTTATGTTTGATGTTTGGTCGATCAATAATGGACTTGTAATGGACAATAATGGACAATATGTATGTTGCAAAAATGAACTGAACATCAGTTATTTTAAGCTGCAGCTTAAAATAACTGATGAAACACATATCAGCCCTCCTAAAATCAATATAAAAATTTTTCATGGAAAAATTTTATATTGATTTTAGGAGGGCTGATATGTGTTCCTGCACGTTCTTGCTTGTTTCAGGGTTTCAGGGACTTATAACTGGTCGACAAAGGATGACTCCTATGTGGCCGTATGTGACCCTGTATGACTCCTGCATGGTCTACATATAGGACCCGTGTAACTCCTACATCCTCAATGCAGGAACTTATGGGTCCGGCATGGTCCTACATGACTCCTGCATGGGCTCGTTTAGGATCCCATAATGGCCTACACAGGAGTTATGTAGGACCTTATGGCTCGTACATACCAAAGTGCAAAGTTGGGGCAGTTGGTGTGACATTACTAGTTTAGGCTGCCAAGGGGGACGGACAAAGTAAGAGACACGACAACAGAAACAGCTTACTCTCAACTGACGAAATTTAATGCAAGGAACAAAAAAAACATCATGGATGTCGTGCTGGCTGGGAACACCGTTGCGCCGACCAGCAGCATCAAACTCGAAAATATTATATAATCTAAACGTATGTGCGATCTCTGTAATCGCTTCGCGGATGTCATCAGTGTAATCAATCCGAGTCCGTTCCCATTCCAATCGGTCCACGGTGTCTTCAAATATTTCTCTCCGGACCACACTGTATTCTTGATTTGCCCGAAGCTGATTGAAGAAGTTTTCCACCGCCAGAGTAATAGGCACATGCCAAAGGTCAGGCAATACAACAACAACTCCTCCCTCATCAGCAACTGGCAAGTCGGGTTCCTAGAAGAATATTGAAACCAAGGTATCAGGCATTCGTCCGTTCTAGCGAACAATAAAAAAATGTTTATTGAATCCATATATATATCTCAGTCAATTAATCTGAGTCTCTGCAACTCTACAATTCTACAACTCTATAACTCTATAACTCAGCAAGTCACCATAGCAACAGTCATCCTTGACGACTAGATGTGGACGACAACCCCTTACATTTAATAAAAGATATATATATATATATATATATATATATATATATATATATATTCTTTAAGCTCTGGAAATCAACACCAGCAAGTCAGCATAGCCAGAAACTTACCAGATCTCCAGCTTCCGATCCTTCTTTAGCCACTTCATCTCCTGTCGTCATCCTGAAGCATACTAAAGGAACTGGCAGGATGTGGTCTACATATACACTCCAAAAGAGAAGTCTTACTCTCAATTGACAGGATGTATAGCAGACTTCCTTCCATTGTCTAGCATACATCCCTTCACAGGAAACCTTTAACAACTAGTTGTTAAAGACTAGCAGACTTCCTTCCATTGTCTGGCATTTCACAGGAAACCTTTTACAATAGCAGGATGTCTGGGCACTATATATTAACAGACACCCACCACAGCTTTGAAAGCAGTAGCAATAGCCCTTCGAGCAGCAGCAGCACATTGCCACAGGAGGAACAAGATCATCGATCATCATGTCGTGTCTCTTACTTTGTCCGTCCCCCTTGGCAGCCTAAACTAGTAAGGCTCGTACATGACTCCTGCATGGACTCGTATAGGATCCCATAACGACCTACACAGGAGTTATAATATATATCAGGATCCTTATAACCCATAAGGATCCTGTAGCATCCTATATAATTTTACACAGGACCTATATGAATTACTTATGGGTTTTTTCAATAGGACTTCCTCACAGAGAGCAAAGTGGCATTCCTTTTGCATACCGTAGTCCCCTGAAGTTATATCTCTATACGCATGCCTAAAGCCTCCAACTTTCCGCGATTCATTGAAATTTCGTGGAAATGACGATCTTCCGCAGAATCGCCCTTTTTCAGCGGAAACTCCGCGGAATGCTGTAATTCGCTGTGCAATTAATAATTTATGCTCCCTTAGTCAATAATGCTTATTAGATCTAAAAAAGCCTCGTGAGAAAAAACAAAAAGCTTGCTTCGAGCGATGCGCGCAAACGGCGCCGACAGCAGACGCGCGACCAGCGCGAGTCACATGGCACGGTTCTCCTCTCCCCGCGTGTTGTAAAGAAATGAGAAAGGGTCAGCGCGCACGTGCATTCGGGGAACGGTGGAGAACAAACGCCTTCCTGTTCGTACGGTGTCACGTCGCACCTTAGGAAGAAAACTGCGCGGGATCGCGCTCGGGAATACAGAAACGCCGTATTCTATGAGGACGGAGGCATCCTTTTTTGCAAGGTGTGTGCTAAGTCTGTCGACCATCGACGTAAATCTACGATCGACGACAACGTAATGAGAAACAGGCACCGCATGAACGCCGACAAGTTGAAGCGGAGGCAGGAGGAAACGCAGCGAGGCAATAACGTTCCTGCTGGTTGTTCTGGACTGTAGCAGCGTGAAGTTAGATTGCAGACGCTGGACTCTGTGGTCACAGCCCGGGAAGCAAGAATGGACGTTGTTACGGAATTTCTGGAAGCACTCATTGGCGCTAATATTCCGCTGAAAAATGTTGGACGCCGCAAAATAAGGAATATCTTGGAGACGCGAGTTACCAACGGCGGGTTGATACCGGGCCCAACGCACTTCGCCGTCGAATTCCAGAACTGTTCGAGAAACACGAAGATTGGCGTGCTGCGTGGGTCGACAGTGTCGGTGGAGGTCGACGAAAAGAACGTGGTTAACAGAAAATAAAAGTGTATTCATCTCTTTGAGGTACCGACTGGCTTGATCTGAGTGCATCTGCTTCCAGACATGCATTTGTGCCACACTTGCAGAATGGCGCGGAATTTGCAATTTTTACTCGCGGACGCCCGCGGATTTGACTTTGGAGCCCCGTGGAAAAATTAATTTTCCACCACAGAAAGTTGGAGCCTTTACGCATGCCTACAAACCGATGATGACGGATCAGTGAGAACCGATGACAGATATGTGTTCACCTTATTGCCAACGGAAGCCATCACGGGGGCAACAGAGCCTCATTTGTGCAGTTGGCTTCAGACAGTTCTTGTCCCTGTAAATTTACACCAGTCGATAGAACAAAGCAGAGAAACCTTATAAGTTAAGAAAACAATCATATAGAACTTTCAATTTTTGTGGTTTTTCAATTTTGTTCTGCTCACCTGGCCACCAACAGAAGCTGCTGCTGCAGCAAATTGCAAACCAACATTTCTGTGAATCATCCGAGTGCTGGCAGATGCATTGTGGACTGGAGGTGCAGGGTGTGACTCTGCTACCTGAAAATGTGGACGTTGTTAAAGTTCATGCATGCAACAGATGTGGAAGCAAACTTTTATAAAAACCTACACAAAAATAGGTAGTACCAATGACATTTATAGGCATATGCATTTAAAGGCACGAGCAAAATCATACAGAAGGTCCCCCAGCACACAGGCGCCAATTGCGGGAGGGCTTGGGGGCCTGACCCCCCTGGAACTATCCCTGGGGGCAGGCAGGCACTCTCCGGAAAGTCTACCCAGCTGACACTCAAGATGAAAGTTTTGAAGGACATCCTAAGAGTCGCATGTTTCATGTGAGTGATCATGAAAATCCTGTAAAACTTTGCATCACAACGTCACAACACGGAATTCGCGACACCCTGCCCGACCATTGTGCATGAAGGGGGGGGGGACGTTGTGCCTCCCGGAACCCTACAGTGCATTCAAACCTCTCTGCCTATGTCATACGCTGTTAGAGAAGCAACTAATGTTGTTCTACCATGTCAGTAACATAATTCCGAAAATATGGGCACAGATGTGTTCACCTTATTGCTAACAGTAGCCATCGCAGGGGGCAACACAGTCTCATTTGTGGCGTTGGGTTGAGGCAGTTCTTGTCCCTGTAAATTTACACTATCCATTAATGAATGACACGAAACATCTAGGAACCGGGGTTCTCCTGATTCATGACTACTGTTTCTCTAAATTGCACCATGCTTTACACACGACTTCCATAGGGCATCACTCACCTTGCTACTTGCTATCACAGCGGAAAATTCAGAGTCACCACCGTTGCTGCTCCGTTGCATTTGCAAAGTGGCACTTGCAACATATCCAGGAGGTGCAGGATAGCATGGATACTAAAAAATGCCTAATTGTTACGTTCAATGCATGCAGCAGATGCTTACACAAACTATTTATTCCAACACGCTGTGCAATAATCTTTCAAAATCCAGTGGTCTGAAAAGTTAGCCCGCGGTATTATAGTGGAGACCACTTATAACGTAACCACATACAGTGCGGGACTGCTTATAATTAGAGGCTGATTTTTCGGGTTTTATTTTTCAGACAAATCGGGGGTAAATATCGGGTTATATTTTGCTTCAATAATTCGGGTGCAATCAAGTTGAACTGCATCTGATTCAACCCAATTCTCGTTGAATCGGGTTGAATCTGGTGTAAATCATCAGCTTACTCAGCATATTACACACGGCACATCGGTAGACACAGGGTCCATGCATGTAAGAGGTGGCAGGGTCACTGTTTTGACAGTCTGTATGAGCATGCTTATGCATTTACAACACAGTTTCCAAAGTTCCGACATATGTTATAAGTGGTCTCCACTGTAATGTGGAAGGATTGACATAAGAAATGGTATTACCTGCTGACAGCTTGTTGGGTTGTAAGTTGCTATGGCATCACCCTGCCCTGCAAACCTTTCTGCACTGTCCACTGCCTGCACTGGCATGTCAGGAATGGTGGACTCCTCTGCACAATATTGTTGATAGTTCCGTGTTAGCACCGTATCATTACTCACAATATCGTTACCGTGCGACATCAAGAAATATACATCTTCACAGAGCTACAGGTGTTGGTCATAGTCAGATAAGAGGCTATCATACTAACAAGGCGGACTTAGTGGCGACAGAAAGGTGCCGAAGAAAAAAAATCATAAAGTGAGTACCGAGGGTCACATTAACGGGGATGCACTGTATATGTATTTACAACAGGATTATTTGAAGAGTGGAGAGAGCCAACTTGGCATATTACGCAGCACATGCCCGACAATAGGCTGCTGGTTGCCACCCAGAGCATTCCTGAAGACTGCATTTCCCATTTCTTTTCTTCTCGAAACACAATCACTTTTGCAACCTCTTTTTCTTGTAGTATGCACAAAGAATTTGAGTCCTTCGGCCGCACGTCTTTTTTATTTTTTTCAGTCCTGTCGACTTAATGAGGGTTTACTGTAGCTACATGAGCGAAGTATCTGTGCTAATCACAGGAAGGGAATTTGATTTATTATGAACCAATCTTGGGTTTCCCCACTTCTTCACATCTATAAATATGTTCCCTGGTTTTGCCGAGCCAACTCAGGTTGGAAGCTAGTGCCTCTCCATGTATGTCACCCTGGCTTTATCTATGTTTTACACTTCTAAACCATAAGAAATATATATGCTCTTCTATACCTCTCACGGTGCTCTCTGCGTGACCCGCTTCCTGGTCATCCCCCATGATCTGTAGCGCAGCTCTTAGATTAAGGAAGGTGGACGAACCTGGTGGTGTCCCCTGCTGGGCACATCTTGGACATGAAGGTGCCAAAGGCACAATATCTGAAAGATATTACACCAAACACTATGAGGAACATCGCTTCATTTTTTTATGCACAGTCACTTCAGTCATAGTAGCACATGTTATGCCAAAATATTGTCTTTTGTAGGTAATTACCAAACTTCTTCAATAGGACCTCTTGGAGACCACGGCAGAGTTCTCTCTCTTTCTCCAGCTCCTCCTGCACTTTTGCCAGCTGGATCTTCAGATTTTTATTCTTCTCTCTCATGGCTTCAAGTTCTGAATTTTGTGACTCAGGCAAAACTCCATTGTTATTCTGGTGCGTGTTGAGTATCCTCTTTAGCCCTGCGTTCTTTGCTGTCCTGATGTTGGCTGCCCTTTGTTTTTGTGAATGTGGTCTTGTCTGCACAACGCAGAAACGATTGCATCATGATGGGTGCATAAACAAATCAAAAAAAGAATAAAATAACACTGGCAGGGAGGACCTCAATATTCCTGGTTGCAAAATCCTCGACCTCGAAATTCACGTTCTAGAAACAAGCCTGTCGTCTGCTACGAGGAACTTGGCGCATTATGGCCTTAGTAGCTACTGCGACAGTAAAACCCAAATGAAATCCGACAAGGAAAGAAAGAAATTGAAGAAAGCCGTGATGAAGTATCGTGTTTTTCCTTTTTGTCATGACAGCTTACAGACAATATCTTTCATGTCACATGGCGACATTCGCAACTTCGTATCGGACACAGCATCACGGCACGGGACGGAATTGAGAAAACTGCTTCAGTGGTAAGCCTAGCGACAGCAACATTTAAAATGCATGATGTCATATCTAATAACATGTTGTTGTAGTATAGAAATTAAAGGCTGTGCTTTTTGAATACTTGTGAGAAAACTACGGTAGTCTAGCACATTTGGTCATTATTAGACATGCATACGACTTTCAATGCTTTTTCGAAATGTGTCCGAAAATCTTGCCACACCCTGTAGCTGGTTCAAGTTTGGTGTTTGCATTTTTATGTAGAGGTTAGAGGACAATTTCCCGCGAGCGATTGTTCGTTTTCTCGTCAACTATAGCATTTATTTACAGTAGTTCACTTTGCAACTGGGATTTCTATCACTTCATTTTGAGGTACATCCCACTGCCGTACCTATTTTGAAAACAAATTGCTCACCGTATATCTGGCTTCTGTTTCTTCATGGTCAAATATCTCTGGAACAGCCTTGTGCATTGCACTCAATGTTTTGGCCATTTCCTGTATACTTTCTGCAACAGCGGGTAGGCACCGGTAAAAAGATGTATTATCGTGGAACTGGGAAAAATGCGCGTCAGATTTCATGTAGTCAGGAAGACGTACCGCGATGTATTAGGAATAACGAACAACACATGGTTTCGCCATGTTCGAAGAATCGTGAAACGTACCTTTCAGCATCGTTACCGAAGCAGGATAGTAATCTTCGACTGATCCATCTTTGTTTCGCCAGTATGCGTAAACAACAGCCGAAGGATTGTAGTCATTCACATTTTTGGGGTTGAAGTTCCTAATTCTTGAAACTGGAACTATTGCCTCAACTGTGTCGTGATACGTAACATAGGCGTACATTTCATACGGGAAATGGCTCCTAGAACAGGAAAATGTTGAATATCGTTGCTGCAGCCAGAGGACAAGAACCACGTGTTTCAAACTAGAAGTGACAGCCAGCACATGGGATCCATGTGGGTGAAGAAAACACGGCAACGCGCAGCCCCCTAGAGGACGGACCGTATACGTAATATATATACAACGTATATATAAAAAACGTAAAGCATTTTGTACGCATATAAACGCATGAAAAATGTAAAACGTGTAAAACTATAAGTTTAGATATATTGTTATAATGTACAGTACGTGGAAACGGATAAAAATAATAGTTATTCGTTCAGCCGTCACGTTTCGGCTACTACCAAGCGATTTCTGTAAAAGCAAAGCAGCATGCAAGTGATTGGAGCAAGTACCTCAACTACGAAGAAGTAATGGTAGTGTAACCTGTCAGCTACTTTGCTTGCGTCGCTGGTTCGAAAAAAAAAAGAAAAAAGAATCTCACTGGGGACAACAAAATATCAAGACTAGCAGAGCAGGTGGCAATACGCGACTACATGTAGATGCATCACGTGTTCTGAGTTATGATGGATTCTTCACCGGAATCTGCTGAGAATGTAGCAGACGGAAGAGAAGTGGTAAATAACTGTAGCCCCGGCGGGCCTTCACGAGTTGTAAAACGCAGAAAGCAATACTTGAACAAAGGGGAGCCGTTCCAGGTTCCGCGCTCAACTCTATACTATAGAAGGAAGCAAGCACAGCACAATGCCGTACAGCTGGGCAACAGTGTCTCCGTTGACGAAACGAGTGCGTCGGGAACTGACGCACATTTTGATAACACCATTCCTGGTTCAGTCTCACAGCAAGAGAACAGCATGGATGGAGAACATGAAAGCGGTGGATATCAAGAGAACGGCATGGAGGAAGAACATGAAAGTGGTGGATACCAACAGAACAGCATGGAGGGAGAACATGAAAGCGATGAACACCAACAGAACAGGATGGAGGAAGAACATGAAAGCGATGAACACCAAGAGAGCGACGAAGACGACGTGCCATTGTTGGAGCATGCGGAACTTGTGGCGAACTGCATCAATGAGTTTGGCGACGAGACAATTCCAAACTCAAACATAGAAAAAGTTGAAGTCATTGCTCTAGTTACATCTTTTGCGACTGGACATTCTCTGACGTGGACTGCCCTCAACGACTTGCTTAGACTTATAAACACGTTGTTTGGGAGTGAAGTACTACCCCGCAGCACATACATGTTAAGAAAACTTTGGAAACCGAAGGCAGGAACATGCGTAACTCACCACTACTATTGCGAAGACTGTAGCATGCCTTTGGAGGAAAATGAAGGTGCAACGCTAACATGCACAATTTGCCGGAAAAGGTATGAGCAGGGCAATCTCAAAAGTTCTGGCAGCTTCTTCAGCATACTCAACTTTTCTGAACAAATGCAGCACGTGATCAAGAAAAATTGTGATGCTCTCTATGACAACCTAATAGAGATGAACTCTTCCACACATACAGATGCTGTGACTGATATCACTGACGCGTAAAACTCACTGACGCTTCGTAAAAGATTACAGGCCAACGGGACCCTGTCTTCCATGGATCTGACCATCACATTTAATACTGATGGAGCTCCTGTGTGGTCGTCATCAAAAACATCTGTCTGGCCGATACAGTACATATTAAATGAACTACCTCCAGAAGTGCGTTTTAAGAACTGCATGCTGATCGGCCTTTTTTTTTTTTTTGAAAAAAGCATCCTGACATGACCATGTTCCTTGACAAGTTTGTACAAGAACTGAACCAAAAAAAGACAGTCGTATGGCAACATAATTCTGAAATAATCACATCGGAAGTGCTTCCACTGTGCTGTTGCGTGGATACTCCAGCCCGCGCCATGGTGCAAAATCATGTTTCATTCAACGGGTACTTTCCGTGCACGTGGTGCTACGTCCCTGGAACATATATAGATGGTAAGTTTGTGTTATGAATCTGCTATAGCCTCATTCACAAATATTTTGGTGCATGTTTATATGTTATACCACAACATGCTGTCTGATTACTTTTAAGGGAGCATGAGGTTCCTCGTCGACAAGCCCGAAGGTGAACGTACCCACGATAGTGTTGTCAGGGACATGGAAATGGCCCTCATCATACAGTGCCCTATTAACGGAGTAAAGGGTCCATCTCCTCTAATGAACCTTCAAAGCTTCAACCTTGTGCGGGGTGAGGCAGTTGATTATATGCACTGCGTCCTACTGGGAGTCACGAGACAGGTGACAGAACACTTTCTCGCTGTGCTCACCTCAGGTAAGCATTACGAGTTTGCTTAGTAATCATTATTTTGCATCATTCATGTTTGCTAGCACATTGGAAGCATACGTCAGAAAGGAAAAAAAAAGAGAAACACTGTCAAGGAGTCTGCGAAGAGGGAATCACACACGTAACATGAAAAATGGTTAGGAGCAACTAAGATTTATTTGAACAAGAACTTTCGTGCAAGAGACTGCACTTCTTCAGGTTACACAACTAAGTGCGACACAAGTATATATATAACCCAAGAGAACAGATACAATAAAACAGGTTTCCAGAACCAAGTAAACAGAAAAACAACCAGACGGTAATATGCATTGTATATGATTGTATATGATGCATTGCATTACTGTCTGGTTGTTTGTCTGTTAACTTGGTTCTGGAAACCTGTTTTATTGTATCTGTTCTCTTGGGTTATATATACTTGTGTCGCACTTAGTTGTGTAATCTGAAGAAGTGCAGTCTCTTGCAGGAAAGTTCTTGTTCAAATAAATCTTAGTTGCTCCTAACCATTTTTCATGTTACATTGGAAGCACTGAGAATCTAGCCTGTTGATGCTTATGCGCCAGAAAAACTCCTGTCATTACCAGCAGTAGCACTGAATATCAGTTAATTTCATTTTAAAAGGTGCCAAGAGTCTTGCGTGTGCTTGTGTGTGAAAGTCTTAGAGTATTACACTGACACTCATCGTCATCATCTGATGCTTCCTTGCAATCCAGCCAACAAAACCACTGTAGATAAACGACTCCTGGCCATCCGACCCCCACACTGCTTTACACGACTGCCTCGGTCATTTGCAGAACGGCCACATTGGAAAGCTAGTGAGTGGCGCCACTGGCTGTTATTCTACTGCCTCCCATGCACTGCGCGCATCCTTCCCACGCAATACTGGAAGCACCTCAGTCTGCTAGTAGAAGCTACACCATCTGCTTCGGACAGAAATTTCACCTAGGTTGCTCCGGAATGCTGGTACGTACTTCACCTACTTTTCAGTAGTCGCAGCATACAGTATCATCTATCTGTAGATCACAAGGTTCAGGTGATTCACAGTATTAATTATGCATGAGTCTTGGGAACAAATGAGAAGCGATGCCTGTGAAGTTAAATAATCAGAAAATGGAACTAAATCAGCAGTGCAGTTCTGACACCAGTGCAATGGCACTGCGATGACAATGCAATGGAAGACAGTGGCGATGATGACAACTTTACACAACAAGCTCCGTGTCCGTTCTGCTCAATGTTTTTAAATTTACTGCGCATGCTTCGTTATTGTAATTACTAAACATTGTAGTTAGTGAGCACTATTTCCCCTAGCCAGTACTCAAATGTGAGTATGCCCTACCCATACTATACTGAATGCAGATAATAGCTAGAATGAATATATGACTGCTAGAAATTCGGTGATACATTTTTTTTATTCTATAGATACTGCGAAGCTGAGGATGGTTGGCGCTCAAAGCAGAAAAGTAAACTACTGTCACTCAGTCTGTGGGATCTGGGATGTGGTAGTAGTTCATTGGACAGATTCTGGATTCATGTGTTCCTTGAATATTTAATGGTCTATGCTTTATTCCCATTTGTTCAACTGACTCGCTCTCTACAAATGCATAACCATAGCCGCCAAATGCAAAGAAAAAAAATTGATTAACATGTGTTGCATTGACTTGTTTATTGGACGGTGAAACATAAAATTTCCTGTTTGAGGGGCTTCCTGAGCGTAGCATTAGCAGGTCGTTGCTTTTCGAATGCACTAGAATATTGTGTTCTTCTTTTCAGATGAACTCTCTCGCACAAGAAGACTGTATGGTGATAGTAGCATGACTTACAATGTTCATCAGTTGCTGCATCTGTCAAAGGGAGTCGAGTTCCTCGGTCCATTGTGGGCACATTCTGCTTTCGTATTCGAAGGTGGCAATGGAGTCTTGCTAAAGAACATAACAGCAGCAAACGGCATGCCACACCAGATCATTTAGCGAGTGCTGATGTCGCAACAGTTAGATGTGCTCCTGACAATTTTGCCAATCTCAGCAACCATTAAGAAAATGTGCCTGTGCATGCTCGGCAATGAGCCGTTGAAGAACTTGGTGAGTCATGTATGCTTGGCACTCCAAAACATGTTGTGCAGTTCAGTCATAATGAACTGGAGGCTCTACAGAACATAACAAATGTGCGTGTGTCGGCTGCCCTTGAATACTACGGTTTTGTTCATGACAGCAAATTATATCACAGCAGTACCTACGCTAGAGCTACGAAAAGTAACAGCAGTGTGATTGTTTCGAAAAGTGGGGAGTATCTAAAAATTCAGCGGATACTTCTAGTCTCAGTTCAAGGCACCCAAAAGTGCTATCTTCTGTGTATCAAGATCATTGAGAGCAGTACCACACCTGTGACATTTCCAGCGCACATAAAGAGCTGTTTTGAGTCACAAATCCGAGCTGTCACAGTGATTCAGCCAACAGATATTTTAGGTCCTTGTCTTTTTATGGATTTTGCAACCGAGGATCTCTCATACTTGTGTCTGCTACCCAACACCATTGAACGTGACTAGTCCAATAAGTTACTGCTTTTGCATCAGTATTGCTTTCAGCCTGAGTGTACACCGAAAGCTATGTTGACTGTCTAACATGGAAGCCAAGCATGGAAGCCACAGATTGATATAGTGGAAAGAAGGTGGTGCAGTCATGCTCATGCCATACTGTTGCACGACAATAGTTTCCTTTAAATATCTTGTGGTTTTTCTGATTTTGATATTGTTTATTTTGCGGGTTCAATCACACATAATTTACTGTGCTACTGCCTAGGTAATACGGTAATAACTGAGCCTCGTAGCTTGAATGCTTCTTCAAATTACAGAAAAGGTGTGTGCGAATCTGGCAGTTGAGTGCATTTTTCCATCGACTGGATATTCCGCCGTTTCCTGGTCTTGTTCGTGAACGTCCTTTCCTAGTGATCAGCTCAACGGTTGTTACTAATGTATTATTTAAGAATCCAATATTTCAGTGGTGCAACAGATTAAACAATGATGTTACATTTAACTACTATATTTTGTATCGACCAAACAATGTGTATGGTATAGGATTGATTACTTGTTTTGTTGCCTATATAGAACTGAGAGGGCATAGTAGAGCACATGTGTACATAAGAATTGATCGTATGTGTATATTTATTTGGTTCTGTTGTTGTTCATTGTTATCTTATTAGATGAGTTCTATGTTGCAGGTTCCCGACCATTGCTTGTGGCGTTGAACCTGTATCTCATAACTTTTGACCTGTGTGTGCATCACATGCTTGTTTGAACAATTCA
The DNA here is from genome assembly GCF_037126465.1 of Ornithodoros turicata. Lineage (NCBI taxonomy): Eukaryota > Metazoa > Arthropoda > Arachnida > Ixodida > Argasidae > Ornithodoros > Ornithodoros turicata. The sequence goes on from NW_026999342.1 coordinate 3,646,329, forward strand.
AATAAAAAATCTTAAGTCTATCTGTCATGCTAGCCACGCAGCAATTTCGCACAGCTAGTGTGTGCATCACGTACTGCTTGCGAGATTGTTGTCTGAAATCGCCTGTCCATGCAGTTACGCAGTCCACTAACTTTACTGGGCTTGAAAATCGTATGTGAAGATGAAACATATGCTGCCCCTGTATATTACCCTGTATTAAGTAGTAGTCTTGCAACACATTTGAGGTAGATGGAATAAAGCACATGGTGCAAATTTCAAACAATCGTGGTGCAAGCAGTATATTAATAGTCAGCAAATATAAGCAATATACCCAAAGAACACACGCGGTCCTGAGGATGTCCCCAAAGTGTCATCGTGTCCTCGTCCTTCGATATGAATCCGCAGAGCGTCCTGAGGACGATACTCGCGGACTGTCCGCGAAGAGTCATCCAAGTACGTCCTGTGCGTGTCCCTGTGGGTAACTGACGGGATGAGAAATATTATTTCTCTCTAAAAATATTATGAGTACAGTTCACCTGCCAAGATTCCCCAAATATTGAGTGATACATTTGTTTTGTTTTTGGGTCGATCTCTCGGGCTGAATGGCATTTGTCATAAACAAAGTGTGGTCCTGTGTCAGATTTTTCTGCCAATGAATTCCCCCTCTTCCCAAAAAAAGGTGACTGTCCATGACACATGGAGCATTTACCGCGAAAAAGACAGAAATGCGCGATTCTGTGGCACTGTCTTTGACCTCCCAAGGTCCTACCGAATGTCTCAAACCAAATTGAGTAAGAAACACAAGATTTGCATCGATGGGGACTTAATACTCTAAGCAATTCCTCGTTTGTTGTATTATTTGTTTGCATAATCGAATTAAACTGAGGAGCCCACCCTTCGTTTTTAATTCTGAAGCGACTAAGGCTCTCGAATTTATGGGAGGACGCGTAACAAGCAATAAATAGTATCTGTTTCTGTTCGGAGGGAAAGTCCAGTACCTTTCGAAGTGAGTTTCTCGGACATAATGCTCCTGGAACTACTTTTTCACAATCTTTGATATTGCTTTCTTTTTCAACCGTTTTTTTAACCGGTTTTTAAACCGCAGCGCTCTTTGTCCGTTATGAGAAATACGCTAAACAAATAAAAAGGAGCAAACAAAAAGCTGGTGACTAAGGTTGAACAAGTGCCGGAATGAGAAAAACGACCTTGTACTCAAAATGGGCCACCTTTCTCAAAATAAATAAATAATAAATAAATCATCACTATAAGATATCCTCTTTTGCTCCTAAAACCTTACTGGTGGTGTTTTTGGGACACTTCCTGAGGAGATTCTGGGGATGGCCCGAGGTGTTGCATTTTAACACTTTTCTGACAAACTGAGGACCATACGGGGATGTCCGAGGGATGTTATTCTTGTCCCAATGGAACGTCCTTGGGATGACCTGAGGATATCATTGTGTTCTTGGGGTATTATATTTATAATTTGATTGTGCACTCCTAGGGGGGGACAATTAACTGTTTCGCTCTACTTGGAGCTCGTCTGTACACAATCAAGTTATAAACATGGTCAACGTGCGGCCACACAGCTCCGGCTAATTTCCCTTTGCTTTTCTATAACTGTGTTTTACATAACTACATTATATATATATATATATGAATGTATAACTGAGTACAGATGGACGCGAAAACAAATAGACTACAAGTAATGAAGAGACTTGGGAGGCCGTATAAGGGTTAAAAACACTTGCTACTTTTATTACATTACTAATTAAGGGGGCGCTAGGAATATATTTACAGTTAGGGGTCGACGTTTCGGCAGTCAGCGCTGCCTTCAACAGAACTAAACTTGGAAATAGGTGACAAGGGCTTATATACAAGGGAAAGGGGGAAAATGAGAGGGGAACAGTGCACGTGGAGCGGAGTTGGTGATGTTGCAGGAGCATTGTTGCTAATGGTCCATTGAACACTTGCAGGAGCGTTGGCTGTCTTCCAGGAGAGTTCTCCTTGGTCGTTTGATAAACCTGAAATGATAACAGAGAGACGGCAGAACTGTTGCACTGCTGCACTGTTCCCCTCTCATTTTCCCCCTTTCCCTTGTATATAAGCCCTTGTCACCTATTTCCAAGTTTAGTTCTGTTGAAGGCAGCGCTGACTGCCGAAACGTCGACCCCTAACTGTAAATATATTCCTAGCGCCCCCTTAATTAGTAATGTAATAAAAGTAGCAAGTGTTTTTAACCCTTATACGGCCTCCCAAGTCTCTTCATTACTTGTAGTCTATATATATATATATATACTCATGGAACGATGCGGCAGCACCAGAGGACACGTGTTTAGCCGTGTTTGCGGCTCGTCGGCCCTGGGGAGCTGCGCATCGTTCCGAATTGGCAAACCAGGGGTCACTCAGCGAGCGATATACACCTGGGAGGGTGACTGAGCACTCCTCAATGCCACAGTGCAAGCCAGTGAATTATAATGCAGGGAAAAAAGCCATTGAAGGAACAAATAAATGATACTAGACGTGTTTGTAATTCAAACTTACAGATTAATATGGCTTCTACGGCTGCACGCAGAAAAACAGATACTCATCTGTTTTTCTGCGTGCAGCCGTAGAAGCCATATTAATCTGTAAGTTTAAATTACAAACGTCACGTCTAGTATCATTTATTTGTTCCTTCAATGGCTTTTTTCCCTGCATTATATATATACAATATATATATATATATATATATGTGTGTGTGTTTACTGATCGAGCGTGCCACAATCCCAGCTGTGGACAAGTTATAAACATGGTCAACGTGCGGCCACACAGCTCCGGCTAATTTCCCTTTGCTTTTTTATAACTGTGTTTGTTTTACATAACTTTACATATATATATATATATATATAGATACTCATTGAACGATGCGACAGCACCAGAGGACACGTGTTTCGCCGTGTTTGCGGCTCGTCGGCCCTGGGTAGCTGCGCATCGTTCGGGATTGGCAAACCAGGGGTCACTCAGCGAGTGATATACACCTGGGAGGGTGACTGAGCACTCCTCAATGCCACAGTGCAAGCCAGTGAATTATAAAAAAGGGGGGAAAAGCCATTAAAAAAATAATAAGTAAATGATGCTAGACGTGTTTGAAATTCAAACTTACAGATTAAAATGGCTTCTATGGCTGCACGTAGAGAAACAGATACTCATTGAACGATGCGACAGCACCAGAGGACACGTGTTTCGCCGTGTTTGCGGCTCGTCGGCCCTGGGTAGCTGCGCATCGTTCGGGATTGGCAAACCAGGGGTCACTCAGCGAGTGATATACACCTGGGAGGGTGACTGAGCACTCCTCAATGCCACAGTGCAAGCCAGTGAATTATAAAAAAGGGGGGAAAAGCCATTAAAAAAATAATAAGTAAATGATGCTAGACGTGTTTGAAATTCAAACTTACAGATTAAAATGGCTTCTATGGCTGCACGTAGAGAAACAGATACTCATTGAACGATGCGACAGCACCAGAGGACACGTGTTTCGCCGTGTTTGCGGCTCGTCGGCCCTGGGTAGCTGCGCATCGTTCGGGATTGGCAAACCAGGGGTCACTCAGCGAGTGATATACACCTGGGAGGGTGACTGAGCACTCCTCAATGCCACAGTGCAAGCCAGTGAATTATAAAAAAGGGGGGAAAAGCCATTAAAAAAATAATAAGTAAATGATGCTAGACGTGTTTGAAATTCAAACTTACAGATTAAAATGGCTTCTATGGCTGCACGTAGAGAAACAGATACTCATTGAACGATGCGACAGCACCAGAGGACACGTGTTTCGCCGTGTTTGCGGCTCGTCGGCCCTGGGTAGCTGCGCATCGTTCGGGATTGGCAAACCAGGGGTCACTCAGCGAGTGATATACACCTGGGAGGGTGACTGAGCACTCCTCAATGCCACAGTGCAAGCCAGTGAATTATAAAAAAGGGGGGAAAAGCCATTAAAAAAATAATAAGTAAATGATGCTAGACGTGTTTGAAATTCAAACTTACAGATTAAAATGGCTTCTATGGCTGCACGTAGAGAAACAGATACTCATTGAACGATGCGACAGCACCAGAGGACACGTGTTTCGCCGTGTTTGCGGCTCGTCGGCCCTGGGTAGCTGCGCATCGTTCGGGATTGGCAAACCAGGGGTCACTCAGCGAGTGATATACACCTGGGAGGGTGACTGAGCACTCCTCAATGCCACAGTGCAAGCCAGTGAATTATAAAAAAAGGGGGAAAAGCCATTAAAAAAATAATAAGTAAATGATGCTAGACGTGTTTGAAATTCAAACTTACAGATTAAAATGGCTTCTATGGCTGCACGTAGAGAAACAGATACTCATTGAACGATGCGACAGCACCAGAGGACACGTGTTTCGCCGTGTTTGCGGCTCGTCGGCCCTGGGTAGCTGCGCATCGTTCGGGATTGGCAAACCAGGGGTCACTCAGCGAGTGATATACACCTGGGAGGGTGACTGAGCACTCCTCAATGCCACAGTGCAAGCCAGTGAATTATAAAAAAGGGTGGAAAAGCCATTAAAAAAATAATAAGGGGGGCTCTTTTTTCCCTGTGACTGCAAGGATCGAAGGTCCACATATCGATGTATGAAATCGCGCACAACCACCATTGAGGTCGGTGCGCATGCTCTATGGACCCTGAAAAGTCATCGTCACACACGCTGTATGAAACCCGTACGCCTACCATAGAAGTCTGTACACTTGCTGCACGGACCTAGAAAGGCCGCTATGGAGGTTCGCAACACGTTGTATGGCTTCCGTACGCCTACCATAGAAGTCTGTACACTTGCTGCACGGACCGCTATGGAGGTTAACACGCTGTATGGCTTCCGTACGCCTACCATAGAAGTCTACACTTGCTGCACGGACCGCTATGGAGGTTAACACGCTGTATGGCTTCCGTACGCCCACCATAGAACTCCCTACAAGATGCATGGATTCGGTAAGCACACCCTAGAGGTCCGTAGGTCCCGTGTTTGAAGTCTGTGCGTGCTCCATACCAATTCCATACAAAGTCATACCATTCTGTAGCTTTCCATATCCTTTCCGTTCAAAGTCGTAAGAATCCATACCAATCCATACATATTCTGTATGGAAAGTTATGGATTTTTCTAATAGGGGCAAATACTGTGCATTCCAGTTATTCGATTTCTAATACAATAGCCACAAAACTTTTTCATAATCTACACCATCCCAATCAGTGGCCATTCACTGGAGTGCTCACCCTGTTTCTCTCTGGCCTTTCCATTTTCAGCCTTCTGATTTTCGCCCTTCTGACAGTTCGGCGCTATGATTTTTTGATGTTTTGGCTTTCGGCCGTCTGAGAGTTCGGCGTTATGATTTTCGGCCTTTTGATAGGCTCAATACTTACACTCAGTCAGCCTCAATGAATGCATTGCATTTAGCAACAGCTATTCAAAAAAAAGAAAAAGGAGAAGACTCCTTGAACTCCGTTTTTATGTATAAATGAACAAGATAATATGAAAGGAACTTGACGCGCGAGGTCGTCTCGGAGCACAAATTCCTTCTCATAATGCGCTGATTATTACCCGGAAACTTCAGTACTATATTTTTAGACACTCCTTGGTTTTCACAGAGTATTTCACATTACACGCTACGTTACGTTACGTTACGTCACATTACGTTACATTACATTACGTTCAGCGTAGAGTCACTAGTTCAGCGGAGAATCCCCAGTGACCCGGAGCTTTTCCTTATCTTCCTCAGAAGCCCTCCCTTTGTTCGCAGTGCAAAGACAGACGGGTACAGGTTTTGGGTCATGCAACGCGCAACGAGCAAGAAGTGTCGAAAGATGGAAAACCAAGGGAAACTCATCTCAAGAGGGTTGTTGGACTCGGCGTGCTTTTTCTTTACCGCTGACTTACGGCATGGCCTTGGAGACCAGAACAAAAGCTTACTAGCTGCTCGTAAAGGGATTATCGTCTGAGCCAGCATTGTCGCGGCCCGTGTAATACGGGCCGCGACAATGCTGGCTCAGACGATAATCCCTTTACGAGCAGCTAGTAAGCTTTTGTTCTGGTCTCCAAGGCCATGCCGTAAGTCAGCGGTCCATGAAAACAAAGAGGAGAGAGAAGCCAGCAGTACGGTGCGCATGCGCACCGCTTGCTCGGCGGAAGGATACGGTCCGCGCGGTTTTCCTTTCGTGTCATCTGTGAGACAAGATAGACCAAGGGAAAGGGGTGAAGAAAGGTGTTAACGCTGGTGATGGACCCGATGTCCCTGGCTATCTGCCAAACTCAAAATAAGATTCAGGAATACGGCATTTGGATAACACACAGACAGTTTACTAGTACTCTGGTATGATACATACAATGAATAAATGACTGGAAAGATAGCAATTTGGGTGATGAAGGGCCGAATGAACTAAAGCGAGGATCCAACAGACTAACGACGTATGATGAACGTCGTACGATGAAAGAACTGAGAACAGCACGTGGCGCGCGCTTATAAGCATGTAGCGGCGCCACTGCTGGCTTATGACAATGACGGTGAGGCCGAATTGAACAGATTGGCTCTCACACACCAGATGGTAACACAGAATGACGTGTTTCACTTGGCTTTCAGTTCAGTTCAGTTCAGTTGGCCTCTTAACAGTTTTTTTTTTACACAAACAGAGATATACATCAGTTGCGGTCGGGTGTACCCTGTTACCCACTCTTAATAATAAAACTTTTGAAATCCACGCTAAGAAATCCACCCTTCAAATTCCAATCCTTTCAAATTCAAACTGTCAAAATAAATCACAATGGGTCTATGCAGTCCAGTGTTAAGCATGGTTTTACGTGAGAAAATCAGTGTTTAAGAAGGTCACACTCCAGAATAACGAGTCTTTATGCAATTCTGTGTGGTATTCAGCATGTATCTTTCAATTATTCATTAATTTAATTAAGTTAGAGGCGTAAATAACTACGCGTATGAATACTAGGAAAACAACGCTTCAGAGGTTCGGCCGTTCGGCTACTATTGGGGACGAGGCTATTAGAGAAAATGGAGTAACGACGGAGCTGTATGGTGTTACGTGATGTGCTGCATGAAGAGGATAATCACTGCAAGCTCGAATAAAGCATATGTTTCTTCTGCCGATTTCGTCAGGTATTTTTCAGACGTGTAACGACTTGGTGTGCTAACACGCGCGTGTAACTTATGAAGGAATTCATTGGTGAAGTGACATTGATGCAGTCGTAGCTGTTTTGGACAGGCAATCTGGTAGCGAAAAATGTCCACGATAGGAAAACGTACCGTAAAACTGCTGTGTCGACCATTTGTCACGACGGTAATCACGTACATCACGGTAAACATCATGGAAACGTCTCTTGCTTTCCTCGGCCTCGGCCTACGAAGAACCGCTAATGTTATGTTTGATAAGCGCCGCGAAAAGTGGTTTAGCAAGGTAAAACTGTGCCGGGAACGCCGTCACATGAGGGATGTGTTTAATTAAATCACAGTGAAAGATAGCAAAGGAATTGTTACTGGTCATGTAGAAAGCAGATCTCGTTCACCAACATATCAATGGATTGTTTAAATAGTGTTCCTGTCAATGGACAACTGACGTTTTCGTCCCGTCTATACTGAGAAATGTTGGCCCAGAGCTTGGTTTCTGGATGCCACAAAACACTTCTCGCCAATGTGGTGCACTGTGACTCAATGGGGCATTTACAGCTCAGTGTCATTACCACATGAGGCAAGTTGGCTCTCTCAGGTGCTGTCACTGCAGTGCTGTAGAAGATCCAGAGTATATTCTTTGTCATTGCCCACACTACTCAGCTTTCCAAACTGCCATTTTGAGATCTCAATAATCTGAACTCCTGCCCCTCTCTCTAAAATTTCTTGGCCTATAGCTAAATCGAGCCAACGAATGCCTGCTCTCGAAGCTCTTTTGGCAATTTTGGACTCCATGGGACATTATTTCCTTCCTCACATCACAAGCAGCTATGGGGTAGAGTACCGCCCCAGGCAATGAAACTCTGTCCATCTCAAAATAAAGTTGATGAACAGCATCTGCAACTTCTGTGAGGTGGTTTCAACCACTCTTATAACTACATGATACAGACAAAATACAGAAACCGACACTTCCTCAGGTAGGACCTAAGAAAGCGTGGACCTCCATGCGAAACCTTGTACAAATTAAACTTAAACAAAAATCTTCAGTGTCGGTTTCTGTATTTTGTTTATGCGATCTACAGGACTTGACTCCCCTCTTCGTATATCAACCACATGTATGTGTAACCTAGGAATGCTGGTATGTGGGTGGAGTGACTAGTTTGCCACAGTACCACAAATAGGAACACAAATGGCTGATAAATCTGCTACAGAATGTGGGCCAAGATGATGAGCACTTGGAATCATCATAGTTTTCAATACCATGCAGAGTAGTAGAGTAGAGTAGAGTACCCTCAAATTTTGTATTACTTTTTCTGAATTACTTATAATTATGCAGCAGCTACACAGGCAGCAGTTAAAATGCTATTCAGAATTGCCAAAACTTCATGCTAGCACTCAATTCTTTTTACAAACTTTGGTTTGTGATGTGATGAATGTTTCAGTGACTTCCATAGGCCCGGTTTCACCAACTCTGGTTAACTGAACCAATATCAAGGGTTGCCAATCCTCAAACAGACACTTCTTTTTTTCCATCGGTGATGTGGTGAAGCAGATAGTTTAATGACCGTTCATCTTAGTTCAGATGCTGAAAAGGTTGGTGAAACTGGGTCATTATGTAGCCTTTGTGTTCTGGTGCTGTGCAATGGTTTTTCGAGGGATTCGAACTACAAAAAAAGGGTAGTAATAAAAAAAATTCTTGGCATACCTACCTACCTACATATATGTCCTGGACAGCATGTAAGAAACTCAACAGAATATAAATGTCATCATGACATTGGTAGACAGACTGATACCGAAACAAATCGGAAGGGGAGGGCTGGGTTCCACGAATGGGCACTTGTTCACTGCCTCCTCTTGAAAGAAAAGTAGGACCGAAAGTCGCGTGCTCTGTCAAAGACCACCATAATCCCCTCAAGACCGTGCCTTTTTGATGCGAACTCGTCCCCCCTAGCTTTGAGCGTAGCTCAACTGCACCAAATTGGTGGCACTGTTGAACAGTATGATGTCATTTGTTTTTATGATGGACAGTATGATGTCATTTGTACCGTTTCTAAGGCACTTTGTACAAGGGTTTTGTATGCCAGCAGTGTACTGTCTGCGAACGGTAGTTTCCGTGTCCACTTCAAGAACACAATTTTTTTAAGAGGCTTAGAGGATGCGTAACTAATGTGTGATTCCCACTAAATATCAGAAGAGAGGTGCACACTTAAATACCTGAAACCCTCAACTCAATTAATTGAAGGATCAAAATTACGTGGGAATATATTGAGGTTTGTCTCGTTCACAAAAGACATCATTGCACACTCTGCAAAGTGCATCGGTAGTTGCCATGGCCTACATCAATCATAGATACTGCAAACCACTCATTGAGCATAGTCAGTCCGCGGTACGCCAAGTGAAAAGCGTCATTGCCCATTGTGAACATGGCCATGCAACAGTGCTTGCGGCTTCGCATTTCTCACTAGTTTCTTTCATCACTTTGTTATGAGATGACTAATGCTTTGCCAATTCAACACTTGGAACTTTGGAACAACTTTGCAAAGCATATGTACTCGTATGCACTTCCTATAATCGCTCCAGGAGTATTTCTTCCGTAACATATCTCAGCAAAGCAGTATGTCATGTAGGTAACACAATTTTGGCACAGTATTTGCTTGATATGTCCAACAAGCAGAGATATCAAATCTTTGTGCCAAAATGGTGTGCCACGTGTCCGTGTAAAGACGTGTCGCATCTTGATGTTGAATGCAAGAAGTTAATGTTTGACAACATATATGTCATGGGTTAAATAGAGCAGTATATCATACACATCAGAAGAATGCCAACACTTCAGTGCTTTACGTTTACCTGTTATTCCAATGTTTACTCTCCCTTCTACTGGAATTATGTATTTCAGAATCATTTTTGTATTACTGAATTTTAATTTGGCAATCCTTTCACATGTCTTGTGATAGACAGGTTACCAATGTAAGCAGTGTTTACGTGCCTCTCACAACCTGCATCTTTATGCAAAAGTACTCCAAAAGCCGGGAGACGACATAACTAGACAAAAAAGTAGAGAACTCCAACTTAACATAACAAAATAACAAGGTTTACTCAGACGTTTCATCCGTCATGCGACGGACATCATCAGTGCCAAACTGAATGAGCGATTGCACAACCGGTCATTATTTAAGGAGATGGGAGTATTGTTCGGGGAAGGGCCACGGTTTTTCTTAAAAACCGAGGGGTCACTGCGTATGTTCCGAGACTCTAGAAGCTTCCTGTGTCCCCATCTTTGTTCTCTCTTGTTATGTTAAGTTGGAGTTCTCTACTTTTTTGTCTGCATTTTTATGTCTGAGGGTGTTTTTGTGACAAGAGGGCAAGGGTGCCGGCAACATGGCACATGTTCACAAAAATGCAGAACCAGAGACACACACACACACAAAAAAAAGTATAGCATAACACAGTCCCAATCATTTTGTCGTGTCCTTTTTGATGTGTCGTCTGTTCTACAGTTTTTTCTTCTTTTTTTTCGTGTGTAGTTTCTGGATTTTAAGCCCAGGAGCAGTTGCTGTAGAGGATGCTGAGAACATGTGAAGCATAGATTTTCTCATTCTCACATTATGCTGTAAGCAGTGTGAAATACAACCCAAAAGGAATTTAATGAGAGACAACTTGTCATCAAGATCAGTGTGGGAACATTGCAAAGGAAAAATAATTCTGAACCATAATGGATTTCTATCCTATTTAATGGTGCAGTAGCAGATGAAAGTAATCTAAATAATATTAAAGAAGTAACCGTTCAAATTATCAGACAAACAGTGAAGCTGGCTGCAGTACACTACAATGTGTCACATGTAACAATATCAGTGTTTCCAAAACTGACACATAAACCTTAGGGAGGCCGCAATAGTCAAAGCGGGGGTTACACCAGTTGGCGAAAAGAAAAAGCAGATGAAATGAACGCAATATGCGACAAAACCAAGGAAACTATCACGCTACAACTGCAATATATTGAAGTTGTTTTTAAAAAATAGAAGTTAGTTCAGCGCACAGATATCAGCTGTCGAACACACAGCCATCCCGAAAACTATGCCCATCTTCGTTGATGCACCCACGAATCCACAGGAAGACCGCCGAGGCTTTCCCACTCGGATTAAGTATCTGTACCTTGAACTGTGAACAGTTTGGTGTACACTCCAGAAAACGAGAACAGCTGATTGCCGATTTCATGGGCGCGGCCATGCGAGCCGACAAGGACAGTTCAACAGAGGAGCAATTTGAACGCGAATGTGGCGCTAGTGGTAGGCGCAACAATTTGCACTTCATACGACGTAAAGTGACCAAAAATTAAGCAGCGAGGATGCGTGCTTGCTCATTTGTGATTATTTGGGCCTGTAATCCACATCACGGTTCAGAAAAGCTGCTAAAAATGCCGATGACTGGCACAAGAAAAACGAGTTTGCAATGTTTTTTGACCCGTTGCGGTTCAAGCGAATATATCTTTTTTGTGCTTCCTTCCTCCTTTTTTCTCTCTTGTTTTTTCTTTTTCTTTTATTGTTTTTTACTGTTGTCGGTTCGTTCCGGAGCCCTAGCTTGGAAAGCTGCTCCTGTTTAGTTTCGGTATAAATCGGAATGTGGGGGCAGGGGGGAACAGTCCACCGCTCCTCGAGTTTTCACAGTGCTGGCTCTTACCCCCCGCCCCCCCCCCCCACCCCCGAATTTTCCCTCCGAGGACCTCTTTGAAAATGCCGTACTTCTCAATCTCTAACTCCATGTCCAGCAGTGCTCTCCTTCAGGTTAGGTTGGGTTAGGTTGGGTTAGGGCTCGCTCCCCCTTGGCGACTTCCGAGTTAGTGCGAGCGAAGTATCTCAATAATGGAAAATCTGAAATGGTGCACTAAAAACAAATGTCACCTCTGGGGATAATAATTTGAAGGATATAGATGAAGGATTCATCTCATATCTAAACCGATTGCCAGCAATTCTGCTCTTTCTGTTTCTCGTAGAAAGAAAAAGAGCTTCACACACACACAAAAAAAAAATACATCTTAGTGAATTATGCAAATTAGAATGCCAAAATACCTTGCAGATAAGGTTTTCCTCCACTCGCGTACGCGTACGTGTCAAACTATACACAAAGTCCTAGTTGTTTTATTTTAAAAAATCTCCATTAAAATGGCTACGACCACGGAGTATGCGTTTGTGGCACCCCGTTTATTTTGTGTGTGTGTGTGTTTCAGCTTGGGGGGACAAACTTAGTCACGATAGCACGTCATTTTCACAGTTGAGTTCTACGGGCGCGTATCTTTTCCAAGAGAGACTAATAAGGATGACTAATCAATTAAATTCATTAATTAACTCTAATAAGGACGTCTTGAACAAAAGCCAGATACCGATATGAGAGACTGTCCTAGTTAAAATCCACGTTTAAAAATTTTGAAACGCGTACGTGTATTAAAATATCAATCCCTGAATTTTGACATGCAAAGGCCAAAACCGAAACTGTGGCAACCACGTTTGGGGTGGTGGTCTTCACGGTACGGGATCTGCATGGGATACTTCTGTAAGTCAACTGAGCTCACAACTATATTGTCCTGGCTCAGAAACCGTATGTTTCTGGAACGTAGAGAGGGAAAAAAGGAATCACACAACAGGAATATACTTCAAGTACTCTTCTCCTTAGGGAAGCGAGGAAGCGAAAGCTTTATTGACTCTACGTTACGTTGCACTAGTGTCAGCGCGCTGAGCGGTTGAGCTGGAATTGGAATTAGAATTGGAAATGAATCAAACAGAATGATAAATATTACTAGAAAGAAAAAGAATGAAAAAAGCGTTATCTGAGCTGATCGAACTCGGTTCACTCTGGAAATTGTTGCACCGACGACTGGCGCCACGTTCGAACTTACCTAAAATTGCTCCTCTGTTGAACGGTCCTTCTCGGCTCGCATGGCCGCTCGCATGGTCGCGCCCATGAAAGCAGCAATCAGCTGTTCTCGTTTTGTGGAGTGTGCACTGAACTGTTTGTAGTTCAAGCTACAGGTACTTAATACGAGTGGGAGAGCTTCGGTAGTCTTCCTGTAGATTCGTGGGTGCATCAACAAAGATGGGCATAGCCTTCGGGATGTCTGTGTGTGTCAGCCGGTGTCTTTCTCCGTCTGTTACGTCGCGAGACAACTGAGATCACCGTCTGTGCGCGCTCAGGAAGCTTGAAATCTGCCCTGATACATATATACAGTAATATACACCTTCAATATACGCTGATACATATACGGTCAATAAATTGGGACTTGCTCCACGGCAATCTTTCCAGGAGTTCACAAGAGACACTGTTTGTGGATTTATGCCTTACATTTAATCTATCGCATGTCGTTCCACATCCTATGCGAATAACTCATGCCACGCAGTCAACCCTTGACTTGGTTTTAACCTCCCATACTGAGCACATCACTTCTTTGCATGTCACTGATGGTCTCAGTGACCACAAGGCCATTTTCTAAGATATCTCTTCAAGTAGTCCAAATGTTCATAAATTCAACGATAAAACCATATACGACTATGCTCGAGCTAACTTCCAAGCCATCAACGAGGGTCTTGAAGCTCTGTATGAAAATTCATTTGATGGCACCTTGCCTCACTCCATTGAGGATAACTGGTCCCTCTTTCGTGACAACATAAGCTACCTTACCGGGTACAATGTTCCAAAGATAAGAGTGAAATCTTATGATCACAATCCTTGGTTCACGAAAAGTCTTAAAATCTTGCTAACCAAGAAAAAGCGCTTATTCAGGAAAGCAAAGCGTCTTGGCGACAACGTATCATGGGCTAAATTTCACTACTGTGAACGGGAATACAGGTGCTCGATCAAGGAAGTGAAACATAAGTTCTTTACCATCGACCTCCCGTCTCTCTTGACGAATAAACCAAAACAATTTTGGAAAATCTTATCTCCACGAAAATCCCACCGTATCAGTCTGACACCCGCCGACAGCGACTGCGCCAACGCTTTCGCTTCCTTGTTTTCATCCGTTTTCAACACCGATAACGGGTACACCCAAACTCCATTATCAGTAATCGCCTTGTCACCTATGGTCCCCATTCATATCAGCACTCATGGCATTTGTAAAATTGAGTCACTTAAGCTGTCGTCGAGTGCTGGTCCGGACCCTATTAACCCGAAGGTTCTATACAACACGAGATCTATTTCCAGCAAGATTCTATGTTGCATATTTACTCAGTCACTCCAAGATTCTGCCATACCGCAGGACTGGAAGATGGCGAAGATTGTCCCTATTCACAAATCAGGCAGCTGCTACATCGTTAATAACTACCGCCCCATTTCACTCACATCTATAGTATGTAAAATTCTCGAACGCATACTCCAACGTAGTTAAGTACCTTGAAGAAAAATGCTTCTTCTATCACTTGCAGCACGGGTTTCGAAACCTCTTTTCATGTGAAACTCAAGTAGTCAGTTTTGTTCACGACATCTTTCTCCACGCGGACAATAATCATCAGACTGACGCCGCTTTCTTAGACTTTCGCAAGGCCTTCGATATGGTGCCGCACTCTAAGCTTCTATACAAACTCTATCTGCTTAACCTCGACCCGTATGTCGTCCATTGGATAGCTCAATTTCTGACTAATCGTACGTTATTTGTTACTTGCAACAACCACCTATCCCCAGATGTACCTGTGCTTTCTGGTGTCCCTCAGGGTTCAGTCCTCGGCCCTCTCCTTTTCCTTATCTATATAAATGACCTTCCTTCAGGCATATCTTCCACGATTTGTCTCTTTGCTGACGACTGTGTAGTGTACAGGCAAATCCTCTCTCCTTCTGACCAACTAACCTTACAAAGCGACCTTTAACTAATCCGGCATTGGTGCAATGAGTGGCAAATGCCTCTGAACATTGCACAGTGTCGCATTTTGTCGTTTTCTCGAAGACGGGTCTCCTGCCTTCCTCCTTTCCCCTACACTCTAAGTGATATCACATTAACCCGAGCAGATTCTTACAAATATCTTGGAATCCTCCTTTCCTCCAACCTAACTTGGAACGAGCACATCAACCACATAATAACTAACGCTTCTCGCTCCCTAGGCTTTGTTAGACGCACCATCAGGTTGGCGGGCTCCATCTTAAGCTCCTAACCTTCACGGCTCTTGTACGAAGCAAGCTGGAATATGCATCACCTATTTGGGACCCTCCTCAAAAGTATCTCTGCGACGCCCTAGAAGCCATCCAGAATCGGGCTGCCCGTTTCATTTCCAACGACTACAAATTCGATCCCTTGTAACCGCGTTAAAATCAAACCTTAATCTCGACTCACTCCAACATCGTCACCGTATTGCCAAGTTAGCCCTCTTCCATTGGTTCTTTTTCATCTTGCCACCACACCAATCGCCCATCACCCGACCGAGTGTCATTTTTCCTTGCATCCACCACGCTAATAAGGTCACATGCTTTCATTGTAATACCAATGCATTACCCAGATCATTCTTTTGTTCAACTGCCATCGAATGGAACAACCTCCCATCACCTCTCGCAACTATTATCTACCATACACTATTTTGTAACACCCTCTCCCGTTCACTCCACCCACAAGACCACCACGCTTGTATGTCAGTTGCTATGAAATTTTTCACCTCCCCCTTATCATATTTGTTAATTATCTGTACTTACGTGAACGAACTCCCTGTTTCACGCTTTAATACTTGTTTTCATATAAGATGGTACTGTCGTCATTTCTTTATTTTCCTGTTTACTTACTGCTAATTGTGTTGTTCTTTTCTGCTTGCTTGTTTGTTTCTATCAAGTTGCCGTAAATGTATCTTACGCTCGAGTTCCCACCCCCAGTGATGGAACTGCTGCGCCATTTGCGCCAAAGTGCGCCATTTGGGATTGCCTGCGCCACCCTGCGCCGAAAAAGCAATTTTCCCTAATTCTGCGCCACAGCTGCGCCGAACAAAGATGCCCCGGTTCGGACGCATGAAAACGAAACAAAAACAGCGAGCGATGCTCCCGCGCCCTGTCTATTCTCGTGATGCCTCTGGACAGCAAAGCCGAGTCAAGCCGTGTCGTTTCGGCCGAGCCCCGCCAAGTCGACGAAGATTCTTAAACTGCCGGGATGTCACTGCTGAACCGAATATTACGTTGTTGTACTTCAAAGAGAAGTTGTGAACAATAAAACGCACTGATAGTGCATCAAGTGTTTGCGTCCTGGACGAAAGGTGGCTGTACAAATTTACCGAACATGTGGGCACGCCACGTGCCTGCGATGGAATATTGGCTCGTTTGCATGGGAGTTGTTTTTAAACAACCGCGTTTTAACTAATTGTGGATGGGAATAACTGACGACGCTGATTCCGGAGTTGCCAGCGCCTGTACTATGGATCGCTCCACGCTTTCCGCTACTACGTAACATCGCGCGTGCTCGCAGAGTGTAGGCGCGTAAGGAGAGCGCGAGAAATTGAGCTTTCAGGACTTAAACCGTACGTGCCGATAATTGTTCCCAGATGTCCTGAACCCCGATACTCGCCATAAAGTGGAGAGTATGCATTGCAAACACGACGTATTGCGGTGGGACGCAGTGGGATACATACGGCGGTGGTGCGCCATTCTGTGAAATTCTGCGCCAAATGCAGCTTTTTTGTGCGCCAGCGCCAGCGCCCGTGGGCTCTGAGGCAGTTCCATCACTGCACCCCCCATGTAATGTCCTCCGGACCCTTGGGGTTCTCGAAATAAATAAAGAAATATGAATGTTATACTAGTGCGTGCAAGTAGCGTCTGATGTAGGTCCACGGTCTCGTCATGATACAGTGAGGAATACTGCTGCACACTTGATTCAAAGCATTGCTGCGAGTTAGCTTGTTTCCCGACTGATTGTGTGCTGAACTGAACTTGAATTTTTGTAAAACAACTTCAATATAATGCAGTCGTAGAGAGATAGTTTCCTTGGTTTTGTGGCATATTGCCCTCACTTCATCTGCTTTCTCTTGGGCCCCGTTTGGGCTATCGCGGCCTCAATGGGGGTCCTGACACGGTTTGGGAAACACTGAGGCATACTGTATATTGTTACATGTTGTAGTGTACTGAAGCCAGCTTCACTGTTGTATTGTTTCTTCGCATGATTACTTCTTCAACATTACTTGAATGAGGAATGCGGAGAATGAGGAAATGTATGCCTTGCATGTTCTGGATGTGCTCTATTTGCTGACCCCTGCTGTTGGGCTAAAATCCAGCAACTACACAAAAAGATTAACAAATGCAGAACAGGAGACAGAAACACGGACACAATGACACAATTGAGATCATGATATGCTGTCAGTTTTTTTCTGTGTCTCTGGTTCTACATCTTGTGAACATGCGCCACATTGCCAGCACCCTGCTACTCCACTGCCAGCACTCTTGCTACGAAGAGAGCCTCTCAGCAATAAAAATGCGGGTTGTCAAATGCACGTAAACAGTGGTTACATTTTTTGGGGGTTCACTCATCTAATGTTTATGCCAGAAAATGCTCCCCTAGTTCACATGGCATACTGAATATGCGTGTGCTCCACAGCCACAAACTACATTGTAAATTAGCACTGCAGTATGTTTATTGGCACACATGAAATTACCCTTCATAAGTGCATCATGCAAGCTGATTGATTCTGATGCCAACTGCTCATGAAATAACGTGGGGTGGGGTGAAAGACACTGGAATCACATGTTGCGTCACTAGCAGTGCCGTACTCACTCAGCAGTGACATCACAAGCAGTGATTTTTCACTGAAGCCTGCAACTCAACGATGTAATTTACATCTTGATTGCAGAAAAAGTAAGCACATGTTTGTTATTACTTGGTATACAGTTGAAACTTGTTAATGTGATGACGGTAATTCTCGTTGATTTTGGCAATGAAACCATTTTAGGATAAAAAACACCTGTCAAGGTGTAAGCTATGAAAAGTAGTAAATTGAGTGAGGCATTTTAAATTGCCTTTTTTCCTTTATATTTTCAGTGCTGACATACATCAGCTTGTGTAACTGTCAACCTGGGCTATTCCAGCCAAAACCAGCCAGAGATGTAGCTTGACTCTGTTAAATATCACTGAAAAAAATTGTGTGCATTTTTTAGATGATGCATATATCGAATGTAACTCATCATTTTGTTTTCTTGAACAATGGGGGCACATTAAACTGTGCCGAAATATGAAGTTGTCCCTTACGAGCTTCCTTCTGACATCTAC
>NW_026999342.1:3664773-3746678 GCF_037126465.1 Ornithodoros turicata
ACACGCTCTCTCTCTCTCTAATAAAAATGAAATGTCCTCATTTCGTTATTACAGTGAGGAAAAATGAAACGCTACAATAGCGGCAATGCAGAAATTTAAATCGAAGTTTAAAATCGAAGCTGTTCTGAAACAGGATAAAAAAACAAGAGAACATGATTCATGCCAGGGCCCTTGGCAGAAGCATGCAGCATCTTTTGTCCTGAAATGCAGAACAACCTAGATTTAAGAGAGTTTAATAATCCACCCTCAAAGTAATAGAATCTCCTGATTCTAAACACATTGAGAATTTGTTAACATTGAAGTAGAAAGTTCGTAGTTGAAAGTTCGTAGTACATGACATAGCACAGCATAGCATGAATAGCATTGTGACATGCAGTACATACAAAGTACATGCAGTGATACGAAAATGAAGCGAACTAGTGCGAAGAAGTGACTAAATTCGAAACTAAGACACTAAATTCGAAATGCAGAAAGTTGCAGAAATGAGGTCAGTAGAACGGAAATGCTAAACAGCAACAATGTAAGCGTGTGTTTGAGTGTGGCTGTGTGCGTGAGTAACTAAGAAATGTGGAAGTAACCCAAAGTGAAAGGCAAAGGAAAAATGACCGCAAAAAAAAAAATCGTATTGCAGACACATGATACATTTAAAAGCAATGTAGTACAAAGTCATTTATGGACCAGAGCGTCCCCTGTCCATGAATGAACGACATTCACCAAGGCGTCCCTATGGAATGTGTGCATTTTGAAACAAATTCAAACGAGGTAGTACGCATGTAATGGTACCCTTTGTTTGGTGACGCGTCCATACCTTGTCGTGTAAGGTGGACTAAGTGTTTCTTCGGATTCTGAAGAACCATCTTCATCAACAGAGGCATTCTCGTTACTGTCTATATCATGAAACGTAATGTTAGGATCCCAATCTGGCTGATCCTTGAACAGTTTCATTTGTGAAACATGAACTGTTTTTGTTAATCCTTCATCCAGACTTTTAACAGTACTAATGTCATGGGGATGAGTAGAAATAACTTTGAATACCTTGTCCTTGTACTTAGGATCAAAAGGTGAAGTTGAAAAAGATTCTATCCAAACTAAGTCACCCGCAGAGAACTGCGATGGGTTTCGACCGTAGTCGTGAGAGGATAGAGCCTTTTCTAGGTTTTCGCGTGCTTCTCCACGTATGTCGTGTAGCATTTCAATGCTCAAGTCGCGACATGTCGTCAACGATTACACCAACCTGAATCTCGTTTTCAATACGAGGTTCAAATCCAAAGAGAAGGAAATGTGGTGAAAATCTAGTAGAACCTTGGCGAAGTGTTTATGAAAGGAGTGGTGTTTGCGATGTATTGGTCCCATTTTGAAGGATTCTCAAAGCAATATTTTTTTAGAATATTCTTTATGGTGGCTACAGATCTTTCCACGAGACCATTTGCCTGATGGAAATAAGGACAAGTTGTGTGTTCAATTCCTGTTGTGGTTAGGAATTTTTCCATGTTCTGACTCATGAAACCTGAACCTTGGTCAGAAACAATTGTCATAGGAATACCAAAAGTTGTGTTCATCTTTTCGTTAATGAACTGTATGATATGTGACGATGCTGTTGATTTCACAGCCTGTGTTACTACAAAGCGTGTAGTGTGGTCAACACATGCAATGATGTACTTGTTTCCATTTCCTGTTTCCGGAAGTGGACCAATGTGATTGAGGGATATTGTGGTGAAAGGTTGTGTGAGAATTGGTCGAGGATGTAAGTATCCCACGGGCTTCGATGTTTGTCTGTGGAAGCGCTGACAAATGTTACAACCCTGGACGTACTCTTTGACGTCCTTATTAATGGACGACCACCAGTATTTACTCAGAATACTGCTTTTGGTCTTGAATTTGTCCATGTGACCACGTTTATCATGAAACTTAAGCAATATCTCTTTCCTAAGAGATTCTGGTATGACAATCCTTGTTTTTGTCAGTCCGTTTTGTTGAGTGGTTTTGTGGCAGAGTATGCCATTTGACAACATGAATGTATTCCGCATGTTCTCAGCTTTGCGAGAAGAAATATTAGGATTTTTAAGGACTTTAAAATCTCTAATAACGACGGATCTGACTGCTGGTGATTGGAGAGATGAGAATTCTCGGCAGTGAGAATTAGTGACGCAACCAAGGGTTGTGGGATGCGTGATAGAGCATCAGCGACAACATTGGTTTTTCCCAAACGATGGTGTATCTTCAGAGGAAGTTCTTGAAGATCGAGAACCATGCGAGCAAATTTTCTATTGATTTGCTGTGCATTGGTCATTAAGGAAACACTGTAGTTGTCTGTCCAAACATGGACGATAGGCAACCCGTACACATAAATACGCAATTTGTCTGTGAGTGCCCAATGAAGAGCAATGCATTCGAGCATGTTTGAATGCAGTTTTTCCTCTGTTGTGTTGGTTGCTCTGCTGGCATACTCACAACGTACTCTTTTCCATCGTGTTCCTGTGAGATGAACGCTCCTAGATGTTTCGCTGAAGTGTCAACATATAGTTTTTGTCTGGATCAAAATGAGCCAAAATATGTGGCGATTTTAAGAGAGATTTGAGGTTACGTACAGCCTCAGTGTGTGTAGGTGTCCACTCTGACGTAATGTTCGTTTTGCCAGTGCTTTTGGACTGTTGCTTGTTTTGCAAGAGGAGTGAGAGGTCGCGCAATTTCAGCAAAACCTTTGATGAATTTGCGAAAGTAAGAAGCAAAGCCCAAAAATCTCTTTACGTCTTGTATTGTGTTCAGTGTATCGGGGTATTTGTCAACAGCAGCTGACCTCTCCGGATCTGGCAGTTTACCCTCATGAGAAACGAAACTTTATGTGGGTCTGAATGAACTGACACTTATTGATCTCGATTTTGAAGCCATAATTTTCCAGTATGGACATAGATTGGTCAAGAACATCGAGATGTTCGTCTATGGTGGAAGTGTAGATACAGATGTCATCGAAATAGACAATTACAACGTCCTTCCACTTGAGGGAATGAAATGCTTCATCCATTACTGCTTGCCCCGTGGCGGGAGCACCAGTTGGACCAAAAGGCATTCGAACGAATTCGTAAAGACCGTCAGGTGTAATGAAAGCCGTCTTATGTTGGTAAGATTCCCTTATTTTGATGTTTAGGTAACATTTCTTTATGTCCACAGTGGAAAAGTATTTGCCTTTCCCTACTCTGTCAACAGTATCATCAATTCGAGGCATACTATAAACTCTTTTGACGGTTTTCCCATTTAGCTTACGGTAGTCAAGAACAAGTCTACGTGGTGTTGACGGATGAAATGGTTGATCAACAACGAAAACTGGGGAGGCGTAATGAGACTCCGATTTTCGAACAAGACCTAATTTAAGCCAGTTGTCGATTTCTTCTTTGATGAATTTTCTGTCATTCCATGAGTAGCGGTAAGACTTTATACGAACAGGAATGCTGTCAGAGAGATCGAGGCAATGTTCGGTCTTTGGACAAAATCCGATGTCATACTTTTGCTTAGAAAACACGTTCGCGTGCTTAAGAATGATGTCATGGAGTTTCTTAAGCTGTGTGTCATTTATGTCTGAGGTTACTTTGTCTTTAAGTTTGTCCAAGATTTCAGCATGCTGTACTTCAGTTTTTGCATCTGTCCCTCGTACATCAACCCTATCCAAAGGAATGCTGTCATTGACTTGTACGGTATTCACAAGCAAGAGGTCAGATGACTCATCCTTTTCGTCGTTATGCAACATGACATTTTCACATACCTGCGATGGCTGTGGTCTATGAAGGTCGACAACATTGCGGAATTCGCTAACACGTTCACGAACACTGTTCACCGGAAAACAGTTTGGCGTAGTCTCGTAGCTTGGTCTTGGGGAGACTGATGTTGCTTGACGAGATGGTATCTTCACCTTGTCCTGGGATGCCACGATGTTGGGGCCGTCCTGGGGTGCCACGATGTTGGTGCCAGGAAGAAGTGGGAAAGGACAGTTCCTTGGTGGAGATTTACGTTTTGTTGATGAACATGGTGTCGAGGCTTTGTTATTATTCACTTGCACGTTGTTGGAAGCGTGGAGGATGTGATGAGTTTTCATGTCTGTCGAAGTGTCTTGATCCTCGGATGTCGTGTTGTAGAAGATCCTTTCCTGTATGGGGTGAAATTCTTCAGCGTGTGATGGAGAAAGTTCCTGGAGGAAGTCTTTCTTTAGGAACATGCTGTTGAAGATCTTCTCCTGGTGGGACTTTGGAGGTGACTGGATGGAGACGTGTCCATTATGCCAAACGGTGATTCCAAGCTTGGCAGATGTGCGCCAGTCGCTACCAAGTATGAAAGGATATATGATGTTAGTGACGATAGCAACTTGAAGAGAAACAGTTGTGTTCGCTAACTTCACTTCCACGACGGCTTCGCCGAACTGCATGGACTCGTTATCGACGGCGATCATTGCTGAGTCACTCCAAGGTTTTATGTTAATACCCCAAAGCTCTGCTTCCTGTTTTCTTAAGATTGAGATGTCTGCACCCGTGTCAACCAGGGCGTCGACCGGTGTGTTGTTTACAAGAATCTCAATGACGGGTCTCATGGTAAGTCGTTTCTTATTGAAGCAGTGTAGCTGTGTTTCTTGTCTTTGTCTTGATGTTTGGTGTAGTGCTTTGGGTCTTTGTATTTTTGGCTTGATTTGTCCGATGTTTTGGTGGAAGTAGGAGAATGTTTCTCACCATTTTGCCGAGATGAATATTTAGGCTGTGATGTGGACGAAAAGCCTTGCTGACGTTGATGTTCCTTCTTCGTGTAGTCCTTTGGCTTGGCTCCTTGCTGACGCCAGTTTGGATCACGGTGTTTCTGAGAAGATTCGATCTGTCGTGCGAGCTTGATCAAAGTGAGACAGTCACATCCAGTAGACATGTAGTAGGATGTGAGACTGGTCCTCGTTGCCTCGCTCTGTAGACCCATGGCGGTGGTGGTGGTCTTGTCACGTTCCCTGAGCTGATAAGGGCACTTGCAGAGCTTGATCTTTCAAACCTTTGACCCAGTCTTGCCATGTGACAACTTGTTCCGGATCCATCGTCCCAATCCTTGGCCGCACCACGAAGCTTACACTTTGCAATGGCTAAAGCGGTATAATCGTCCCAACCGTACTGGATACGTAACACCTCAATTGATGAAAGCCATGCGCGAAAATCATTGTTGGGCCGGCCATAAAAGAACTTCAATGTCTGACTAAGGTCGGGGGTGGTTACTATCCTCTGTGGTGTGGAAACCACCTGTTTGAAAATCTCAGCTAACTGATCGATGGTGATCGGAGCAGAGGAACTCGCGGTAGGTGTCTTCTTACTTGTTTTGTTTGTTGATGAGACTTGTTCATCCTGATGTTCATCTTCGGATGATTCGTATTCCTCCGATGTTTGGTATTCCTCGTTGTCGTCTTTGGTAGGAATAACACTCGTAGATGCATGTTTCCTCCTTTCGTCGTCTTCCATGATGAGAGTTGCTGCTTGACGAGGATCAGCGTTCTCTGGGAGTGTGAGATTACGTAAGACGCACTCTTCAAACAACTCTTAGGCTGGACGCAAACACCTTTGGACTTTCCATGAAAGAACAAACTCAAGACGATATCTGTCGTTAGGACACAACGAAAACCGAGAGACGGAAACAATACTGCAACATGCTCCAGATAGGAGTTAGCAGCTGAACCTAACGAACGTCGAACGTCGCGTTCGAAATTGCGAACTGAAAAATGCACAAATGCAACGAAAAAACTGAAGACGCAACTAATGCGTGACAAAAAGTGAACTAGAAGTTACGAAGGGATAGAACTGTTGCAATGCAATGCGTTCGAATGACGTATGATGAACGTCGTACGATGAAAGAACTGAGAACAGCACGTGGCGCGCGCTTATAAGCATGTAGCGGCGCCACTGCTGGCTTATGACAATCACGGTGAGGCCGAATTGAACAGATTGGCTCTCACACACCAGGTGGTAACACAGAATGACGTGTTTCACTGGGCTTTCAGTCGGTGTTTACAGGTACTCACATTTCATGCTTTTATATAGAAACAAAAAGTGGTAGACATATAAATTTGGTGTCTATCGATTCCTGAAATATTTCGAGAGAAAGTGAATGGGAAGTTTTTTTTCGAAATGGCTATAGAAGTTTAATAAAAACCTGTTCAAAGAGGGAGGAGAAAATTGCGTATTTTTTCACATTCGTGACGTCGCCGTAAAATACATACGGCATGTATCAGAAATGTATTAAAGTTATCCGATTCATCTCGTCTTCCTCTTTACAGTGAAACCACCCGCGTTAAAATCTGCGCGGTGGTTACCGAGAAAAAGCATAAAATATGTTCCATGGGAAATACATTGGCACGGGGAGCTGGTATGCCCTCTTAACAGTTGCTTTTTTTTACACAAACAGAGATATACATCAGTTGCGGTCACGTGTCCATGAACTGCCTCTATTATGCTATCTTAATAATAATAATAAAACGTTTTCTTACACCACCTTACGGAATGCTACATAAATCTGGAATATCCCATTCGCGTTTCTCTATCTTCTCCATTCGCGCTTCTCAGGTTAGACTAACCTCACCTAGCCCAACCTAACCTAAACTGCCACCAGAAATCGCGAATGTTCTATGAGCATTTGTGTGAGTTTTGATGGGCCGAGAATGAATGATTCGTTCTTGGTGAACGAATCAGTAGCTTGAACTGAGTGAATTGATTCACCTCCCCTAAAAAGATTCGTTCATTGATTCACCTTGAATGGGGGTCCTCAAACACTACAAAAAAAAAGAGGAAACATTCTGATTTCAAAATCATTTGACAGAGGTCGGCACGGCGCCATCTCTGAATACGAACTGCAATTCACTGCAGTCACAGTAGAGGTGAAAGATGAAAGTCACTGAAAAGGTTAGCCAGCTGTAGGACTCGAACCCACATCTTCTGGAGCCCTAGACCGGTAATCCAGAAGATGTGGGTTCGAGTCCTACAGCTGGCTAAACTTTTCAGTGACTTTCAACTTTCCTTGGTACTTTCTTAGGCAATTTGAGGCTTTGTATGTATTTGTTCTTTCTATGTTGTTCCAGTCTCAGAACATCATTTCTCTCATGTTCAACAGCAGAGGTGTGCGCTGCCGCGCCACGCCGCCGCCGGGTAATTTTTGCTGTCGCCGCCGCCGAGTCGCCTGAATCGCCGCGCCGCTGCCGCCGCCGGTTCGCTGATCAGCGCGCCACTGTCGGTGAACGAAATTTTAATTTAATTTTTCGCTACGGATTTTACAAGGCAAGTCAACAGGTGAAAACATGTGTTCCTGGGAATAATATTAGTGAGTTTTGGTGGATCGTACGCTATCGCCTTTGCGTACGTAAGGAATAGCGTTGGTGGTTATGCGCACGCGCAAAACGTAAAGAGAGCTTCGCGCACTGCGCAGAACCACTACGCTATCCCCTACGTACGCAAAGGCGATAGCGTACGATACACTAAAACTCTCTATTGTGACTGTCCCATAGACCGTCCAGTTATTACGGCGAACTGGAGCTTCGGCTCTCAGCAGCAATGAAACAGCAATGGCACCGCCAGCAAAAGATGGTAGCAACTTCGAGGAGTGCATTGGCAGTCACGGAGTAAAGATTGGGAGAAAGAAGACAAACATGCTAGTGTGAAGTCTCCCTCACAAATGCCCATAGCACGTTCGCGATTTCTGGTGACACTTTAGGCTAGGTTGGGCTTGGTTGGGTTAGGTTAGGTTAGCCAAACCAAATCTGAAGATGAATTCACACAGATCCCAACGGTGTCAGAAAAAGAAGACAAAAAAACTCCTTACATCAAGAGACAACTTCATCACAGAATGAACA
Source organism: Ornithodoros turicata (assembly GCF_037126465.1). Lineage (NCBI taxonomy): Eukaryota > Metazoa > Arthropoda > Arachnida > Ixodida > Argasidae > Ornithodoros > Ornithodoros turicata. Next base: position 3,672,626 of record NW_026999342.1, read on the forward strand.
TCGCGATCATCATATTCGTACGAGAATGTTCCCACCATTTGAGTCCGTCACGGGCTGCAGAGAGAAACCCGGATGGCAGATTCCAGGAATACATCGCATTCAATAAGGTGTTATAAGAAGATGTATTTTCTAATTTAGATAGCATAATAAAAAAAGTACGGGTTTGGGAAGCAGGCAGTTTGTGGACGCGAGTCCGAAATAACCAACTAAAACGACTGTATCAAGAAATGATGCTACACCGGGTTGATTTTCACATTTCTAAATTGGTTCATACGCGAATCAGGTGTGGACCTAAGGGGGAGGGGGCATGGCTTGGTCCCCTTAAATTTCCGTCAATAAATAGCGCTTCAGTTGGCTTTAGGTAGCGCATTTGTATAGCATGTTGTCAAAGGTCGGAGCCCTGTACCCTGAGGAAAAATCCTGGATCCCCTACCGCACAGGATACACGTAAAGGACAAATCAAACAAAATACCGGTTTAACCGAATGAAGTGAGTTACGAATCGCATGGCGACGATAAGCATAGCCCCAGCGGTCAGTCGGGGTGCATGGGATTCCGTGTCATGAGGCTCTCTCGGAAGAGGCACTCACAGAGAGGCGGACGCAGCCAGTAAATGTGTAATTTGACTAAAGCGCTGAGTACAAAAAGCACTCTTATGCACATTGAGATTAATTGCGCCGCCATTGTGCGTCCGAGAAAGAGAAGAAAAATAACCCCGTCATAACTGCCGACGCAGAAACGGGGGACGCGTCTCGAAGGTTCCAGTACATCGCGTTGCATAAGGGTGGAATGAGTAAATAAACTTGATATTTCAGGAACAGAGATTTAGCGGACTATTCCAGTGTCCGATAGTGGTTCCACTTTTAGCTCATTTACAGTTTTGCCTTTTTCTCTTTCTCTCTCTTCACGTTAGGGTTTCTGTATAGTGATAAGAAACCGTAACAACGCATTCCTGTGAATTCCTATTAAAGCGCGCACGCTGGAAGCATTTATGTGCGACACGACCAGTATAAACAAAATATTTATATGAAAATGCGGCTTGGTGACCTACGAAGTGTCTGAAATAAATTTGAGGACAGTTGTTGAGTGCACCGCACTGACTACCAAGTTTTTAATCTGTTGTGGGGGCTGATTGACTCTTGTAATAGAGACGGCGCATGTAGCACCAGCTTGAACGACGGTTTGACGAAATAATGCAACTAGTTTTCACAGTTCTGAATTGGTGTTATATCTTTTGTGGAATTGATTTCCCTGCAGTTCGAAACATCTTTGGCTTAAATTACCATTTCGTGCCTCGAGTAAAGCCTGTTATGTTTTGTATCAATCGAAAAAGAATCTCACATAGAGGCGAACGCAGCCCGTAAAAATGTTATTTGACTAAAGTGACTTAAAGATGCTCTCTTATGCAGATTGTGATCGCCGGCATCATGCCCCCGAGAAAGACAGAAAATGCATCCCATTCCATAACCACCATAACTGCCTACGCAGAAAAGAGACGCCTCTTGAAGGTTCCAGTACGTCGCGCGTTTCCAAAACCGCATGGTTTTGACCAGTTTGGACCAGTATAGCTATTCCAGAAACCCTGCTGGAAATAGGAGGCTCGATCTCATTGAGCGCTCTGATAAATTTCAATGAGTTTCAATGAGAATTGAAGCGTGCAATTCGCGCAATGTGAATAACGCGCATATTCCTCATTGGAGTAATGGGAAGTGTTGCAGGAAAGCTGGCTTTATGTTTGGGCGCTGTAAAGGTGCTGTGGTGAAGCCCACTACAAGGGAATCAGAAACCAAGTCAACTAATTGGCCTAAACAGGTACCAATGCGAAACGATGAATTCCACTTGAACTAATGCGTTCCTATGTGTTATGCAGTGAAGACTGCCATCACGGAGTGATTGTGGAACCAATTGGGGCAATTGGTTCTAATGGCGTCGAATGAGCTGCATTCATTCCCCATTGAACTAATGTGATTATAAGCATGTTGTGCGGTGAAGACTGCTCGATGCACAGACGAATGTGGACGAATTTTGCGGAATTTCGCGTCTGAACGCGCATACTATAATTATAAAGGAGAATTTCCAATTCAACAAATATGATCCTCTGTGCTATGCAGCGAAGACTGTCATACGAATGAGCTGCATTAATTCCCCATTGAACTAATGTGATTAAGCATGTTGTGCGGTGAAGACTGCTCCATGCACAATGAAGACTAACTTTGCGGAATTTCGTCTGAACTAATTGTCGTTTCCAATTGAACTAGTACGATCGTATGTGCTATGCAGCGAAGACTGCCATCATGAGGGAATTGTGATGTGGAACAGTTATACATGGAATTAATATAAAGGAGCCATCATTCCTTATTGAACTATTAATGTGATTGTGCATTTTGCGCAGTGGCACAGACTTCGACGAATTCGTCCAATTGAAAGCAAATGTCTTCTGCACAGTGTACGCATCCCACTCCAACTTGTTTCTGTGGTATCCCATACAGGGAGCTTTATAATTACCAATTAGCTTACATTTCAGTGAAACATACATTTTGTCATATATGGAAGAGCAGATATTGAAGTTGATAAAATTGAACTTGTACAATGTATTTAATTGAGAATATGTAAAAAAAAACAAAGTGTAGCAAAGTGTGCGCAAGGAAAAGAACGAGACTTTATTAAGTGTAATATACATTCGCATTTCAGCTTTATTGAAATAAAATTAGAAATATTGCTTTCCAGTGCACAAAATATGACAACAAACATAGAACAACGCAAATTCACACAAACAGACCTATATTTACACAAAAGTAACAATGAAATCGAACCAACACAACATGTCATCACAGTCAGGAAACATGCCTTCTGTTGTTGCAAATCCGTGCATCGTATACAGTGACTTCTCATTAATATGATGATCAGAGTTCCCATGGATATTGGTCAAATAAAGCAAACAGTCATACTAATGAAAAATGGCCTCTACTGAACGTACGACCACAACAGGGACTGAAAAGTCTGCGTCATTATGACTCTTTAGTTTCAGGAAAGCTCACAGCCTTCTTAAGCACTTGAGCACTTTGGTGGTCCGAAATGCTGTGTGAGTAGAGTTCTTCGTTTTTGGATTTTATGATTTTTGAAATTCGTGGGGTGTGAGAATCGTGTGCTATTTACACACCAGAATTCAGGCAGAAATAGGGCGCTACAATATCTGTTATGTCATCAGGGAATTTACGGGTGAAACGAAAGGCATATGAAACAAAGCACTGCTCTGACACTGGAACGAGAAACAACAATTTTTGCATTTCCGCTCAGAACTGGTGCAGTGAATGACCGCGGTATTCAAACACTTGCTGGAGGCCCACAAAAGCTCATCTTTGACTCCTGCTGGATGGGATTATAAGAGGAGGACAAATAGCTCTCTTTGTTGATATTATGATTCACTTTTCCTGACGGTTTACCTAGAATGACAACTTGGAGGACCACAACAAGTTTGGGTAGATATCAAGCTTCACTTGAATTCTTGAAAACTCGTCGGAGGGGGGGAATTATCGTAAAAAAATCATTTAACCCGAAAAAGAACCCTATGTATGAGTATGAGTGATCACCAACATCAGGAGTCATCTGAATCCTTGGTGCCTTAATCTAACATTCTGCCCTCTGCCTGAGGTATGTGGTAGACTATACCATGTGATGCAGTCATAATAACTAGGTGGATTTACATTGTGATGAAACAATTCTCAAGAAAAATGCTCATAAAACAAGTGTGATGCAATATCATGGGTAATATAAGAGTTCACTGTAATACGAGTTCAAAAATGACGAGTATTAACTCAATTAAAAGTATTATCCGCAGAAGTAGCATTCAGATTGGTACATCAAAACGTTTCGCACTGAGCTTTTGGGAGATAACCCAAGTAAGTTATTCATTTTCAACCTTGTTTGGTAGCTTGCTCACTACACATTCCACGTCATTCAACGGCATCCACATACACCTGGATTCCAGAGCATCAGGGGCACATGATCTTATTCGTCCCGAGGAGGAGCATACTGTGAGATGAGGACTAAAAAACTCATGAGCACAATCATATTCCATAAGCAGCAGCACACATTCCATTTCAGCAGCACTTTCGTAGACACAGATACGAAGTATTTCAGCATATGAACCATCTGTAAGACAAACTGTCCTATTGTTTCGTCGGTGCGATCTAGAATAGTCAGTCGAATGATACATTGTTCTTTTCATTATCATTCGCTTGTAAACAGTGCTGGAGGAAGGCAATGTCACTGCTACATCTCTAAATGTGTGCACCGGCCCATGTCTGACGCCTTTGCCAACAACGCGCACCGATCCAACTTTTAAAGTTTGTCGTAGTGGATCATGTTCAAATAGGTGATCTGCGTAATCAGTGACGAATGGCTGTACATTGTAGAGGCTGCTAAAGTATGGCACAGACCGGAAAAGCAAGAAGTTCTGCACGATTTGAAGCGATACAGACCGAGTTCCTTTAAATAATTTTAGCAGAAGCCCATTTGCTGCTTCAAAGGGGAATCCAGAATGGGCCCACAGAGGACCATAGTCTACAACACTTTTTGCAAGATGTGTGAGGCAGTGAACATTGAATGACATTGCTGCTTTGCCATACAACGACTCCATCTTGCAGACAAATTCAAGCAGCAAACAATCTGCCTTGTTTATGTCTGATCTGCTCAGAGAGTCCTTGAGTAGAATAAACATGGCTTCTGATAGGAGCGCGAAATGCTTCAAGTACTTTTCCTGAAGGATACGTTTGAGACATGGAAAAGCATAAAAAAGCAACCATGACTTCCATTCGGAGGCTTTCCATAGACGATGATCAGTTATGCCCCTGGGCAACCTCGAGACACTGTATGGTGGGGACATCTGCATGATTCTTTTGTTGATCAGATTGATTGTTGACTTCTTGCCAATATAATAGAGCTCTTTGGCTTCAGACAACCACAGGCCAGTCACAGTGCGCACAACCCCCAACAGAACTGTGTGCATATAGTCTGGCACAAACCCGGACACTATGCCAAATGTGGGTAGATTAATTAGTGCAGCAGGTCCCTTAAATCCACAAACAGGGCGGTTCTCCTCCAGTGCCTTTTGCATCTGCCTCAAGGCTTGACCATCAGTTCGTTGTTCAGGTGTTTCAGAAGTCACAGGAAACCTCATGGCTTTAGCAAAATGTTCACCCTCGTGGCAACACCAGTTGCATCCATAATATCCATGAAATCCTATGTGGTTTTGCATGGGAGCCCGTGCCACTGAGTCCACACAACAGCACAGCCCAACAAATCTGCTAGTAATCATATTCCCTGATGTACTCTTCCACCTCACGCCACTGAATACTTTTTTGGCATCTTCCACGAAGAGTCCAAGGAACATGTTCATATCCGGTTTATTCTTCCCATACCACATCCCAGCTAAGAGCATGTGTTTCTGTCTCAGGGTGGGTGGTAGTTCATTTATCATGACATGTATGGGCCACACTGAAGTGTTTGTTGACTTAAACACCTGTGCCCCATCAGTGTTGAATGAATATGAAAAATTCTCTGGTGATGACAGCACTTCACCGGGCTGAGATAAGGCTGTGTACTTCCTGCCATCTAAGATATCTTCAAAATTCTTTGTCTGACTCTTTATCCTGTCACGTCTGTAGCTGAGGTGCTCCTGAATGCAGGGATTGTTTTCAAAGAGAAACTGAATTTGTGGACCAAGAGGCAACATGATGAGCGATGAAACATTTTTGACATTCCATTCAGTGTTGCAGTTGGTGCATTTTACTCTCTTGCTTGCGGTCTTCCTTTTATGTCCCAGATGGAATGAGCAGCGCGGGCAGTACAGATGATGCGAAACATGCTCAGCTTTTATTGGGAAAACCTTCTTGTCGGCAGAATGTTGCTCTGAAATATTGTGTTAATGAGGACCAGCAGGTCCAGCAAAGCACGTTTCGTTGGCTGGTGTCGGCTGACGTATGCAAGGGCCAGCACCATAACATCAGCAATCGTTGTGGATACACACTTGCACACATTTGCACTGAGGATGTCAGTGTCAAAAGACTGATCGCCCTGTTCATAGCTGTGAGAAGTGGGGTCGTTTTCAACGTCACTACTGGTGGGATCCACATCGGCAATCCAAGCAGAAGCTCCTGCTGGAGGTCCGGAAGAGGTGCCACAGGTCCAAGAGCATGAAGCAACCTAAGAAAGAAGAACTGTTGGCCACACAAACAATATTTGCAAAAAATTTTACTCCATACCATAACCTCAATCTTAAAGGACCTCTGAGGTGACCCCCAATGTTTTTTTTTGTTTTTGTTTCTGGGTTCAAAGTGTTCTCCAATGAAATAAACAAACAAAAATAGTTCTTGTGAACGAATGATGAGCATTGGTAAGCTACAGAGTGACGTTTGCTACTCTCCTCAGCTGCACAGTGACGTACGGCAGAACGGCTCAAACATACATAAGCGATGTGTGAGCTACTAAACACACAAAGAAACAGGGCACAGAGCCTTCACCAAGTCATGGGAGCATTGTGTCTGCTGTCCACGGCTGCTTTCTCAGATTTTTTGTTGTTGTAAATTCGACTGCGCAGCCATAACGCGCCGCAGAGCAAACATATTTTACATCGTGACTCCTGGTGGACAGCATGACAGGTAAGGCAGGATGATGCCACCTCATTGCTCCTTCAAAAGGAATATTTTTAAAAGCATACAGTGTGGTAAATATCCTATGCAATGTCCCGCAGCTGTGAACAGCACGCATATGTGTCCGCGTCCGACAATACAGTCAATTCACACTCTACCAGCCCTGTGGCACAGGATGGGGTACCTCTGGTACCCTGAGTGCACTGCTCGGAACTGCATGGAGCCAAGAAGTGGAGGGAACCCCGTATTGAGCCCTCACTGGTTTCTAGTACGTAAGACTGGCTTACTCACTTCGTCGGATGAGGTGTCGGGAAGGACTGCTCTGCTCTGTGTGGGATGTCCCTCGTGGTCGGAATCGTGCTGGAACGGACACAGATTGGGTAAGGTTTGGAGTCAATTCACACTCTACCAGCCCTGTGGCACAGGATAGGGTACCTCTGGTACCCCGAGTGCACTGCTCGGAACTGCATGGAGCCAAGAAGTGGAAGGAACCCCGTATTGACGGCCCTCACTGGTTTCTAGTGTCGAGGCTAGGAGGCAAAGAGCAGACAAGAGCTCGGGTTCGTGCCAGAATCTCGACTGTTTATTCTGCAGCGGCGCGCTATGCTCGAGATGAACGGGATGGTCGATGATGATGACGGTGCCGCTACATGGACCCCCCCCCCCCCCCCTAGCGAAGCGATATCAGTGGTGGGTGGTGCTGAGGGGACGAGCCCAATGAACACGGCGACGGCGAACTGGCTGCGTGGTGTCTTCTGGGAGAAATTGATGCGGAGGCAAACTGGGAGGCGTGGTGGCAGGAGACACGTCAACGGGGCTTTCAATGAAGGCCGGCTTCAGCCTGTCAATAGATACAGTGTCCTGGCGGCCAGCGAGCTGAAGCGTGAAATGTTTCGGCGACCGCTGCAGAACCTTGTAGGGACCGTCGTATGTGGGCTGCAGAGGCTTTCGGGGCGCGTCATGGCGAATGAAGACGTGAGAAGCCGTTTCAAGAAGGGGGTGACGATAGGTGGAGGGCTGCGCAGGTGAGCGGGGTCGGACGGCTGGTAGGGCTTGCATGACCGTGCGCAGGCGTTCGGGGTAGGTTGTCGGGTCGGTATGGGCGATTGGCGAGGGATGCGCAAAGAATTCGCCAGGCAGGCGTAAAGTAGTCCCGTAAACCATCTGGGCAGGTGAGCACTGCAGGTCCTCCTTGACGGTGGCCCTAAGGGACAGCAGGATGAGGGGGAGGGCGTCGGTCCAGGAAGCGGGGGATACAGACTTGAGGGCTGTTTTAATCCGGCGGTGTAAGCGTTCAACCATCCCGTTGGCTGCAGGGTGGTAAGCCGTTGTTCTTGTACGGGATGTGCCAAGCAAGTTTGTCAGTTGAGTGAAAAGGGCGGACTCAAATTGCCGTCCGCGGTCCGTTGTGACGACTGAGGGGACGCCAAAGCGGGCGACCCAAGCTTGTACGAAGGAAACGGCGACGGTGGCGGCTGTGATGTCGGGGAGGCAGACGACTTCGGGCCAGCGCGTAAAGCGATCGATCATTGTGAGGAGGTATCGATGGCCGTTAGATGAAGGCAGGGGACCGACAATGTCCAGGTGGATATGGTCAAAGCGAGAGTCTGGTGGTAGGAACTGAGCTGGTGCGGTCTTGGTGTGCCTGGAAACTTTGCATCGCTGGCACGGTACGCAGGAACGGACCCAACGCTTGATATCAGCTTGCATACGTGGCCACACATACCACGAAGAGATCAACTTCTGGGTGGCGCGGATCCCGGGGTGTGCCATGGAGTGCAGCTGATCAAATACGGGTCGGCGAGCGGCCCGAGGAAGAAATGGGCGTGGGCTGCCGGTTGACAAGTCGCAGCAAATGGTACCTCCAACCCCTGGGAGAGGAATGTCTTGGAGTTGAAGGCTGGTCCGAGAGGAGGAACGGTAAGACTGGAACTCATCGTCCGTGCGCTGCAGGTCAGCTATGGCGGCGAAGGTTAACGGTGCGGACGAATCGCGGGTCAGTCCGGCAATACTGACACGGCTGAGGGCGTCAGCAACAGGGTTCCGAATGCCGGGTAGATGTCTGATGTCCGTTGTAAATTCAGACACGAATGAGAGGTGCCGCTGCTCTCTTGATGAATGATGCGTGCTCGGAGATTGGAAAGCGCAGACGAGCGGCTTGTGATCTGTGAAGATCGTGAAAGTTCGTCCTTCAAGAAAATGGCGAAAATGCTTCGTGCTCAGGTAGATGGCAAGCAGCTCACGGCCAAAAGTGCTGTAGCGCGTTTCAGGGGGTCTCAACTTCCGGGAAAAGAAGCCAATGGGTTGCCAGTCGGTATGGTCATCAGACATGTTCTGCTGCAGGACGGCTCCAACTGCGGTTGAAGATGCGTCCACCATAAGACAGGTTGGCGCATCTGGGCGGGGGTGGGCGAGGAGCGTGGCGTTAGCTAAAGCCTGCTTAATGTTGTCGAAAGCTGCTATGGCGTCATCCGTCCAAGTTAGAGGTCGAGAAGATTGCGGTTTGGTCGAGAGGAACTTCTCGAGGGGCAGGATGATCTTAGCACAGCGTGGGACAAATCGCCGGTAGAAGTTAACGAGTCCGAGAAAATTGCGGAGCTTGCTGAGAGAAGCAGGACGGGGAAAATCGGAAATGACCTGGACTTTGGATGGAAGCGGCTTGACGCCTTGAGAAGAGATATGGTGGCCCAGGAACTCAAGAGACGAAGCGCCAAATTGACTCTTGCTGGCGTTGATGATAATGCCATGGGCGGAAAGCCTGGAGAACAGTGCACGTAGGTGATCGGCGTGTTCCTCGATGGATGAGCTGGCGACAAGAATGTCATCGATGTAAGCATACGCGAAAGGTAGACCACGGATGACCGAATCAATGAAGCGCTGAAAGGATTGTGGGGCATTTCGCAGCCCAAACGGCATCCTGAGAAACTCGAATAGACCAAATGGGGTGGTAATGGCCGTTTTGGGTATATCCTCCTCAGCGACGGGTATCTGATGATAAGCCCGGACTAGGTCTACCTTCGAAAAGATGGTGGCGCCATGAAGGAAGGCTGTAAAGTCGTGGACGTGGGGCACCGGGTATTGGTCGGGGATGGTAACTCGATTGAGAGCCCGATAGTCCCCACAGGGACGCCAATCACCTGTCTTCTTCGGCACCATGTGTAGCGCCGATGCCCAGCTGCTAGAAGAGGGACGAATAATTCCCATGTCAAGCATGTGGTTAAATTCTTCACGAGCGATCTTCAGCTTTTCCGGGGGCAGTCGGCGTGGTCGAGTAAACACAGGTGGCCCTTTAGTCTCGATGTGATGGACTACACGATGCATTACTGGCTTCGACCAGTCAGGTGGCCGGGTGAGTTCGGGGAAGTCCTTAAGAATGGCGCTGAAGGCATTGCTGGTGTCGTGGTTGTTGGGAATCGACGAGGACGTTTCTGCCCACGCGAGTACCGAAAGAGAAGGAGGGATCGCGAGCCAGGCACTCGGGCCTGTACCTTCGTTCAGGCAGTTTGGATCCGCCCCTCTGGAATAAAGTGGGACCATATTCATGACAGCGGGTCTCCGAGTTTCCTTCGTGTAACATATATTTGTTGGTGCCGAAACCCGGGAGGATGTTGGGGCTGATCGCGAAGGCGACGAAGCTGCGAAAGGAGTCTGGCCTCTGCAATCGTTCGGTTGTCCGCTAGTTCGCCGAAGTAGGAGTCCTTGATGAGAAGCGGAACTTCATAACGATTGCCTATCTTGGCCACCTGGTGCTCAAACTCATCCAACGCTGGATGCAAGTGCATGGGATCGGAGGGGTCATCGGTGATTCCGATGGCGTCTAACCGCCACATTTCGGCCGGGTCAATGTCGGATTCACATGGCGGTCCTGCGAACGAGAGCGCGGTAGTGACGGCAGTACAGGCTGAGGCGGAGACGGGGTAGGCTCCTTGGACTAGCCATCCAAAGCGGGTTTCGACTGCGGTGAGACCAGGGGTGAGACGGCGAATATTGCCTGACACGAGTGTCCAGTAAATATCGGATCCGATGAGAACACTGATGTGGGCGTCGGCGACGCTATCGGGAAGCGGGGCATCGGCCGCAGCAAGCCCTAGGTCACGCAGTTTGTCGAGGGCCAGTATGTCCAGAGGCTGGGTAGTGACAGAGCACACTGCCGGAACTTCGAGAGCCTCTATAATGAGAGGACAATGAGCGTGCTGACTAGTCAAGGCATAACTAGTCAAGGGAAGGACTAGCCATCTCCTGCAGCAATATCATGACACGATATCGGAGTACTTCTCAGAAGGTCATGCAGAAGAGGTGCCCAACATGTCGAGCCGACCGTCGAACCTCTAATACCTTCCTCATCATGCAGTCATACGCCAAGATGCCGTGACAACGAAGGTTCGGGTAGTCTTCGACGCCTCCTCGCATATGCCCGGCGAACTCTCGCTGAATCAAGTTCTGCACAAAGGCCCGAATCTCAACGCTGACCTCCTCGTGCAACTTATCGCGTTCCGCTGCCATCCTTTGGTACTGATTGCAGACATTCGCAAGGCCTATCTGCAGATCGCGATCCGTCCCGAGGATCGAGACGCTTGCGTTTCCTTTGGATCAAGAAGCTACCTTCACCTCAAGAACCCCTACCGGACATCCAGGAATGGCGAATGACTCGAGTTCCATTCGGCGCCTCTTCCAGTCCATTTTTACTCGCCGCCACACTACGTCATCATCTCGCAGGCGCGGCCGACCGATACCCGGATACCACCGAACGCTTAAAACATGGCTTTTATGTCGACGACCTCATTGTCGGAGCAACCTCCGACGACGACGCCTTCCGACTCTATCAGGACGCCGTTTCAATCTTGGCCGAAGCTGGCATGGAGCTCCGCAAATGGGCGTCTAACTCCCCAACCATGAATAGTCAGTTTCTACACGACGGCCTTGCCTATGACAACGTGTCGACTCAGCCTATGATCAAAGTGCTAGGACTCCTCTGGCATCGACCCACCGACGAAATCACCTTCGACGTCGGTTCGGTCGTCGTGTACATCGCCGATCACCCGGTCACCAAGAGGACCATTCTCCATGCACTAGCCCGCATCTTCGACCCCCTGGGGTACTTGACCCCCTTCACCATATTCGCGCGCCTGTTGTTTCAGTCGTTGTGGAGTCTCGGTTACGGTTGGGATGCCCCGCTTGCTCCCCAGCAACGCTCCGGTTGGACCGAATGGTGTTCGCAGTTACCAACCCTTAACACCATACGCTTGGCTCGCCACCTGACAGCGGTATGTGACCTCGCGAATTCGTCTGGCGAGCTTCACGTTTTCGCTGACGCCAGTCCGCGCGCCTACGGAGCGGCGCTATACCTTCGAACGATCGCCTCCCAAGGCCAGTGGAACTGCAGTCTTCTCATCACCAAAGGCCGGGTGGCTCCGCTCAAGACCATCTCCCTTCCACGCCTTGAACTCATCGGATGCCTCGCCGCCGCAAGGCTCGCCGCTCACATCCGGCAACTTCCGTTGCTCACATCTCTACCCACTTATTTTTGGTCCGATTCCACAATAGCATTGCACTGGATCACAGCCGACCCACCGTCCAAACCTGCCTTTGTTCAGCACCGCGTCACCGAAATCAAACGCCTCTCTGCCGGTCACACGTGGCGTCATTGCCCCGGACAAGAGAACCCCGCTGATCTTGTCACTCGCGGTGTGTCTGCTCAGCGACTCGCCGCCGAACCCCTGTGGTGGCACGGCCCACACTGGCTCACCATGCAGGCAGACTCCTGGCCTTCTCGGCCCTCTTCAAGCTTAACTCCAGTCCCGCAAGATGAAGAACGCGTCACGCAGACCACTGTCTGCCCCGCTCCCTCGCTCAGGTTACCGGCTATTTTCGATTTAGACCGCTACGGCAATCTAAGCACTGTTCTCCGGATTACCGCTTGGGTACGCCGCTTCGTCGCTAACGCTCGTCACACGGCGTCGCCCGTACGCGGTCCCCTAACCGCACGCGAGCTTGATCAGGCAGAAATCTACTGGCTTCGGCGGTCGCAAGGTGACGTCTTCGTCGGCGAGATTTCCGCGCTTCAGCGCGGCGAGCAGCTCGCTCGATCATCAGCCATCAGACTCTTCCGACCTATACTGGACGGTGACGGCATTCTCCGTGTCGGTGGCCGCCTTGAAGCCCTCTCCGACCCAAGTGACCTAAAACACCCTATCTTGCTCCCAAGCCATCACCGCCTCACGGCCCTCATTATCATGTATGCCCACCTCCACCTCTGCCATGCAAGCATTCATACAACGCTCCTCGATCTCCGCGACAGATACTGGCTGCTCAAGGGACGACAAACTGTTAAACGCGTACTTCGTCAGTGCCTGCGGTGCCGCCGCACGAGACTTCGTCCAGAATCCGCGCCTGTCGCCCCACTACCTCGCGAGCGGATAACACCGACCACCGCCTTCGACGTCACTGGCGTGGACTTCTGCGGTCCGCTGTATGTCCGAGTCAGCTCAAGCGCCTCATCTAAAGCATACGCGGCCCTCTTTACGTGTGCGGTGACTCGAGCAATTCACCTCGAGCTCGTCACTAATATGACCGCCCCGGCTTTTCTTCTCGCTTTCCGCCGTTTCGTCGCCCGACGCGGTGTTCCATCACTTGTATACTCCGACAACGCCCGCACGTTCCACCGATGCGCTCACCTCCTCACTCTCCTGTCCACGGAACCCGTCCAAGATTTCGCCAGCAATCTTCGCATCACTTGGAGGTTTAACCCCCCTTCCGCCCCCTGGTGGGGTGGGTGGTGGGAGCGCATGATCCGCACGGTGAAATCATCCCTAAGACTGACCCTCGGCCATAGTCGCAAGACATTGGAAGAACTGGTCACCATCCTTCACGAAGTCGAAGCGGCCGTAAACAGCAGACCCCTCACTAGCATATCCACGGATCCTCAAGAGGTGCTCCCTCTAACCCCGTCTCATTTCCTCGTCGGGAGTCGTATTGCCAGGCTGCCGCTTCTCGAGAACGTCCAGCAACAGAGCACGCCCTTGACGTTACGCAGACGGAGCGAACGACGCCAGCAAGCCATTGAAGTGTTCTGGAAGCGCTGGAAAAGGGAATATCTCCTCCAGCTCCGTTCTGCGCACCAAGGTGCTGGCGGATCTCCTACAGCTCTGAAGCCTGGTGATCTTGTCATCGTTGAAGACGACCGCCTCCCACCATTGTTGTGGAAAACCGCCATCGTTGTAGCCACACACCCGGGGCGCGACGGGATCGTCCGGAGCTTCACTATCAGACTCGCAAACGGAAGAGAAACGTCACGTCCTGCTCAGCGTCTGTACCTGCTAGAGGCCCACGAGGACACCACTGCCGCCCCCGGGAGGATGTTGGGAATCGACGAGGACGTTTCTGCCCACGCGAGTACCGAAAGAGAAGGAGGGATTGCGAGCCAGGCACTCGGGCCTGTACCTTCGTTCAGGCAGTTTGGATCCGCCCCTCTGGAATAAAGTGGGACCATATTCATGACAGCGGGTCTCCGAGTTTCCTTCGTGTAACATGGTAAAAGGCAACACGTAAAGATGACAAGGAAGAACGTATGCCAGTGACAGCTAGGTTAGTATTGGAATCAATGAGCTTGCGAGTGCGGATGTCGACCAAGAGGTGGTAGTTGTTCAAGAAGTCCGCGCCCAAAATTGGTTGGTTGACGTGGGCGACCAGAAACATCCAGCGGAATTCGCGCCGGAGACCCAAGTTGAGCGTTAAAGAGCGCTGCGCGAATACAGGGATCTTCGAACCGTTGACGGCAGTAAGGTGGTACAGAGGGGATTGCCGACTGTCAGTGCTGGTCGCTGGAATAACGCTGACCTCTGCGCCAGTATCAAGTAGGAAACGTCGGGTGGAGTTACGGTCGCGGATGTAGAAGAGGCGACTGGATGAGGGGCTTGGACCATTTGTCGCCATTAATGGTCCGCCGGAGAGTTTTCCGCATTCCATGAGCACGGCAAGAGACAGTGGTACGCGTCTGCGCCGAACCGACGATGGTACCAGCAAATGGACGAGACTGGGCTCCGGGCTCTGCTGGGCGAACGGCCGTTAGAAGGGCGACGTGGACTACTGCTTGGTCTTCGGCGTCGGGAGGCGCGGGGTTGACGAGGCTGTGCATGGGAAGCGGCAATAATGCTCGCGAGGCTCCGAAATTCGCGGCAGAGGTCGTCAATCTGAGAATGGGAGGTGATTGGCGCGCTCTGCGCAGCAGCATTGTTGTGGCTGGGGACAGCAGGTGGAAACTGTGACACTGCGGATATGGCGGGAGATGGACTCGCCACCTCAACAACGGCATCAGCGAGTGTAGCCAATTGGTCCAGTGTCATGTTGGAAGCTGTGGCCAGGACCATCTGCACATTTTGTGGCAGGCGTTGAAGAAAAAGCTCACGGAGCAGGGTGTCGTCCATGGACGCAGAATTGTCTCCGAGCAATTGCCGCATGCGCCGTAAAAGCTGGGTGGGGCGTCGATCTCCTAGCTCCTCGGCCGAGAGGAGCTGTTGTAAACGGGAGCGGCTGGAAGCTGTTGTGCGCTGGAGGAGGGCTTTCTTGAGTTGGTCGTACGGCGTTGTAGGGGACGGGTTAGCCAGAACGTCATATACCTCGTCTGCTGCGGTTGGAGTAAGGGCAGAGATGACGTGGTAGAATTTTGTTTGCTGGGATGTGACGCCGGCGAGGCTGAATTGGGCTTCCGCCTGGATGAACCATACCCCGGGGTTGCGGTCGAAGTATTGCGGAAGTTTGACAGCAACAGCGGACAGCGAAGGCTGTGGGACTGAACTGGCTGAGGGTTCGTCGCGGGACATGGCTTCGCAAGGTTGGCGAACGTAGAAGTTCGGGTCACCAGATTGTCGAGGCTAGGAGGCAAAGAGCAGACAAGAGCTCGGGTTCGTGCCAGAAGCTCGACTGTTTATTCTGCAGCGGCGCGCTATGCTCGAGATGAACGGGATGGTCGATGATGATGACGGTGCCGCTACACTAGTACGTAAGACTGGCTTACTCACTTCGTCGGATGAGGTGTCGGGAAGGAGTGCTCTGCTCTGTGTGGGATGTCCCTCCTGGTCGGATTCGTGCTGGAACGGACACAGATTGGGTAAGGTTTGGAGTCAATTCACACTCTACCAGCCCTGTGGCACAGGATAGGGTACCTCTGGTACCCCGAGTGCACTGCTCGGAACTGCATGGAGCCAAGAAGTGGAAGGAACCCCGTATTGACGGCCCTCACTGGTTTCTAGTACGTAAGACTGGCTTACTCACTTCGTCGGATGAGGTGTCGGGAAGGAGTGCTCTGCTCTGTGTGGGATGTCCCTCCTGGTCGGATTCGTGCTGGAACGGACACAGATTGGGTAAGGTTTGGAGTAAATTCACACTCTACCAGCCCTGTGGCACAGGATGGGGTACCTCTGGTACCCTGAGTGCACTGCTCGGAACTGCATGGAGCCAAGTGGAGGGAACCCCGTATTGACGGCCCTCACTGGTTTCTAGTACGTAAGACTGGCTTACTCACTTCGTCGGATGAGGTGTCGGGAAGGACTGCTCTGCTCGGTGTGGGATGTCCCTCCTGGTCGGATTCGGGCTGGAATGGACACAGATTGGGTAAGGTTTGGAGTCAATTCACACTCTACCAGCCCTGTGGCACAGGATGGGGTACCTCTGGTACCCTGAGTGCACTGCTCGGAACTGCATGGAGCCAAGAAGTGGAGGGAACCCCGTATTGACGGCCCTCACTGGTTTCTACTACGTAAGACTGGCTTACTCACTTCGTCGGATGAGGTGTCGGGAAGGAGTGCTCTGCTCTGTGTGGGATGTCCCTCCTGGTAGGATTCGTGCTGGAACGGACACAGATTGGGTAAGGTTTGGAGTCAATTCACACTCTACCAGCCCTGTGGCACAGCATGGGGTAGAGGTACCCTGAGTGCACTGCTCGGAACTGCATGGAGCCAAGAAGTGGAGGGAACCCCGTATTGACGGCCCTCACTGGTTTCTAGTACGTAAGACTGGCTTACTCACTTCGTCGGATGAGGTGTCGGGAAGGACTGCTCTGCTTGGTGTGGGATGTCCCTCCTGGTCGGATTCGTGCTGGAATGGACACAGATTGGGTAAGGTTTGGAGTCAATTCACACTCTACCAGCCCTGTGGCACAGGACGGGGTACCTCTGGTACCCCGAGTGCACTACTCGGAACTGCATGGAGCCAAGAAGTGGAGGGAACCCCGTATTGCGGCCCTCACTGGTTTCTAGTACGTAAGACTGGCTTACTCACTTCGTCGGATGAGGTGTCGGGAAGGACTGCTCTGCTTGGTGTGGGATGTCCCTCCTGGTCGGATTCGTGCTGGAATGGACACAGATTTGGTAAGGTTTGGAGTCAATTCACACTCTACCAGCCCTGTTGCACAGGACGGGGTACCTCTGGTACCCCGAGTGCACTACTCGGAACTGCATGGAGCCAAGAAGTGGAGGGAACCCCGTATTGCGGCCCTCACTGGTTTCTAGTACGTATAAGAGTGGCTTACTCACTTCGTCGGATGAGGTGTCGGGAAGGACTGCTCTGCTCTGTGTGGGATGTCCCTCCTGGTCGAATTCGTGCTGGAACGGACACAGATTGGGTAAGTTTGGGAGTCAATTCACACTCTACCAGCCCTGTGGCACAGGATGGTGCAATATGTTCAAAGCCCAAATAAATCATAGCCTTTGGCTTACTTATAGCACGATCTAGGCACCTGCACTGCATACGTGTATGCATGAAAATCTGTTGAGAATCTTGCGGAAATGTGCGTTTTCCTTCCCAACAAACAACAGATGTTCAGACGATGTCTGTAGGATATCCCATTTTGGACAATGGGATATCCCTGGGAGCAGCCTGAATATCCCATAGATATCCATGCGACATACAGGAGACCAGGATATGGGCACTGTTTGGACGTCGCAGGTATCTCCCTGCGATGTCACCTCGGGATATTGGGACAAATGTGGGACATTTATGAACCGTTGTTCTGACGGTTAAAATTTAATGTAATATGCACTTCTTTCACTTGATGCATGACGACGCCACGGTGATATTAACGGAAAGTAGCCTACATATCTACAAAACATATACATATGGTAATTAATGAACGTAAGTGTGTTTAAAGGTGCTCTCATCCCAAAAATAAGAGTGGTCCCCCATTGTGCGCCCCCTTCTACCCCACCGCGTACGCGGAGGGATACCAGAGCATCCACAATAGATCAAGAAAAGATCTTCCCGGAACAGGACCGCAAGCGGTACTGTGTACAATAGTATGTATTGGCATCGGAGCGGAAGACCAGTCAACAGACTGGCTCCCTCTAACGTTTCACACGGACTAAACTAAGGCTACGTACTAAGGCTGTGTACAATAGAGTGTGTTGCCGAAATGGCTGGAGCATATACTGAAATAAAAGTTGTGGCACGTTCATTATAAGAATATTGCGGCGCAAGACATATGTAACGGTGAGGGGGTGCGTCTTTGCAGTTAATTCGTGTATGTGCAGATTCAAGGTAGCCAATAACGTTTCTGACATTCCTTCCTATCGAGTATTGTGTTTTTAATTCAGGCTATTGTCTATAATGTGCTTACCTGTCGAGTGGAGCTGTAAAAGTGATCGAATTCTGTTGCTCGACAAGTGTCACGCACAGATAGATACGTTACATGGCCAGCTGCACGCGAGCGATAGAGATACATAATGGTTTTACTTGTTCCCCCATATCTAGTTAAGGTTCACAGAAGTTTTTGCTTGCTCTCAGCGCACGAAAAAAGTTGCTGTCCAGATAACATGTGAAACATCACATATTTATCCGTATATCTCCAGGCGAGGTCCTGGCGACATCCCACTGACGCTCAGTGGTTCGAATCAGTTCAGTACCAAAAATCTGGTATATACTAGATCTTGCATGGATACCTCGGGGATGCAGGCTTCTTCTTTTCAAACATCCAAAGCGCGATATCCTACGGACGTCCCTGGGATATCAGTTATTTACTGGGTAAAACAAACGCGAATGTTGTTCTGGGATATCCGACAGATATCGCACGGATGTCCAGATATTCAGGACGTTTACGACCTTGTAGGGATATCCTAGGGATATTAGTGGTTTACTGGGTTAGTACACGAATGAAGTCTGTGAAGGTTTATGGCCTATGTTTTAAACTGGCATAACAGTGACTGCGTTTCCCAGTTGTTAGCAGTGCGTCATATTAAGCATGAATAAATAAGGTTATGAAAGCAGCGCAATATTAAGCACCAAGCGGCTTATGCGGACTGTGGAACGCATTTTAAAGAACGAGAACTAAGTGTGTATGCAGGTGCTCAGATGATTTGGACCGTGGTGATACACTCGACAGTTGTACACATGTCGCGGAATTTGATTGAAAATCACAACCGCGAGCAACTGTGGCAATGCCCGCAACTACCCGCCAGAGTCGCTTTGAAGTCATTGCAGTGCAACCTGCTAACTGGTTTGGAGAAGCGTCAACTGCCACACAGAGAGACAACTGGGAGCAGAAACTAAAAAAATAAAAAGTGCGAAAAGCGCCGACCACGATTGGAGCGTGATGTCTCTTGTAATCACGATGACATCACAATTCTCCTCGTTCTTGCATGTAAAGCGAGTTGAGTGGGTACGCACGCGTCAATGTTGGGAGCGTTTATTCCAAGAAAATACTGCGTACAGAGGATTTTCCTATGTTCGTTGTCAGCCGAGTTGCGTCCTTTTGTAATTCGCCAGAAACAGAAGATCTTTTGAATTTTTTTCCTGCGCTCGTTAAATCTGAACGAACAAAGAGAGGTACAAGTAGCTGAAAAACAGCTAATGACACGTTGTGTGCACTCAAAAATATCCTGTACTGGTTGTTTTTCCTAAATTCACAGAAGCCTGCTCAGGGCCAGACAAACTGTGCCGTGATGAGGGACATCTTGCGACAGAAGCTAGCCGAGAAGAGAGACCACCCTGTTATTGAGTACGAGTCTGAGGTCAGTGATTCTGATGATGGTGCTGTGGTACCGCAGAAGCTGTATGATGAACTACAAGAGCGCTATGCTGCAATGAAAGCACAAGTACGAGAGCTAAAGTCAAGGGCTAGCTCATCGCCAAGCATGATGGAAGATCATTTGAAAGCTATCAGCACAACTTTAGCACGAGTTGAGGAAAAGATAGACCAACACGAATATGGTTAGTCTGATGGTGCACTTTGTCCTCTGTTTATTACATCCTAAATATGTTTTTTGGTAGATAATCTAATCTTGTACATAATTTCTTCCAGTATCCCCTGAAACAACCATGCTATCAGAGCCTCCTCTCAAAAAAGCTAACTTTCAGACGGATGGAGTCACTGTGAGTACTGAGGTTCCACATACCATTTACAGTACAACCTTACTATAGTGCTAAATATCCTGCATAGAGTGCAAAACTATTTTAATGGCTTCTTGTGTGTCAGTTGAGACACCTCCTGCGTACTTGCATTTGCAGGTAACCATCAATGAAACTGTGTCAATGCCACTCGATCAGTGGCTGCACTGTCAAAGAGAAAAGAAAGAGAGTCTTTTAGTGCGGAGCATGGCACTGGCTTTGTGAGGGAAGGATACACTCAAGAACAGGTCGACAGAAGGACGGGTGTCGAATCGGTTTAGAAAGCAACCTGAAGCTACGGCAAAACCCCAACTCTCACCAGAAAAAATTGGTGTCCTAGAAGGTTCGTAATTCAGTAAATACCTGCAATTCATTTACAGCCACTTTCTTTGTTGCAGACTGCTTTGAGGACTGGCTCGTGAAGCGTGGTGCCAGTGGTCCATGCTTGAAAGAAAGGTTGAACTCCGTGAAAGGCCACCTGATTTCAGCTCTACGGGATGCTGCAAGACCAGCAAAAGACACACCGACCACACCCACAAATGCCACCTCATAAGGACCTTATTTCTGCTGAAGTTTCTGGTAAATATTCCTTGTACCGTGACATTTCTACACATGTGTATCACAGTATGTTCTATTCTGACAGCCACATGGGTGACATAAATCCCCCCCCCCCCCCAGCGGGTGCTTCTTGCAAAACCACCACTTTGTCCTGATCGCATGTCTTAGAAAAGTGTATTTTGCGGTCGTGTGACATTATATCTCGTTTTGCTGCTTATTTGCTTTATGCTGCTTAATTTCCGTTGCCATCAAGCCAAGAGATGAACTTGTTTTGCCTACGCAAAGCATGCGGTTCTTCCACAACGTGGTACCCCATTTCTCGTTAAAGTACATTGCATCGGCCAGTGAGCCTTATTGTCATCACATCTTTGGAACTTGTCAAGCGTACGAGGCTTTATGTGCAAAAACTGCGCGTTTTAGTGCCACATTATCAGAAAAAATAATTACAGTGATCGAAAGACATCGAAAGCGTTGTGCAGAAGCAACTGCATTGTTTGCAAATGGGTTGGCTGCAGGTCACGTGTGCCTTGACGTTTGCTGCGATGTGCGACCAGGACCTGTCTGGGATGCATTGTATCTACTGAGAAATGCATTGGATGCCACCCCTGTGCTGACTGCTCTGCAGCACTTTCACAATTTAAATTTTTTGTTTTATTTTGACATGACTTGAATGTCACAGGTGCTGGGAGCATGTATGTATTGTTAAGCTAAACAGTACAGTTAAAACGACAATTTCGTCTCGCCCACCATCCCTCGGGCATTGTCTGTTTACTGAACCATCACAATCATATCATCTTGCTGCTTCACCACTGGAGTCACCGCTGCAGTGGCCACTGACTACCCCCAGCCCAATGCCGGTGGTACCAGTGACCCTTGGCAGTTTAGCACCGGGAACCTAGAACGTCAGCACCACTGACCTCCGAACAGCAGAGCATCACCATTGTCTATGTCATGAGCATTCCCAGTGCCCGTGCCATCAACATCGCGTGGGTCATCACCGTTCTTCGCCGTCATGCCTATGGACTGTGCGCAGCATGGTTACATAATAGGGATGGTTTACTGAAGTATCAGGAACAAATACCACTGAGAGTGTGTCAGTGTGTCCTTGTTTTTGCTACAGAATTTCAAACGTTTATCATGCGCAAATGAACTTACCAATGTCAACACTAAAAGCAATTCTGTGATGTGAGTAGCTATTGTTGAGCAAACGACTTTGGTAACATTTATGAAACCTCGGCCATACGTTTTAGAAGATTGTGGTAGCGAAATGGCTACTAGTTGCAGTTGAAGGGAGTAAAATGTGTAGTGGTCCCTTCAGTGACTAGCATCATCTGGTAGCTTTTCCTCAGACCTGCGAGTTCTCACACCACCTGTCTTGCATTGTGCTCTTCCTGCAGGTTGTCCTCATATCTTCGCAGCAGAAGAAGGATCCCACTGCTGCCTGTGATGCAGGAGGTCAAGTAATCACAGCACCTGCACACAGATCCAGTCCACAGACCTGGACGGCATACCTAGGCATATTTTACATGTACACTTCAAGTACTGCAAGTTTCAACTCTGCAATGCAAGACTATATCTGTCTGAATTCATGACACTGACTTGTACCAGTAAGCTTTGTTTGCGGACAGTACAATGATTGGTCCATGTCTAGTTTAGGTCCGCCACTCGATTTCAACCTTGAAATCTCCATACCTGGATGTAATTATGGAAGGTGCATCATAATCTGCAATTAATATGCGGCGCTCGGCCCCACAAATTCCTCGAGAGACCCGTGATTCACGGAAAGTTTCGGCAGCGGCGGCCATGCGCCAATTGTTTACCTACATTCCCGACCGCAGATGGCTGTTTTACATTTTTCTGAAGCGTCTGCCACCAAAACACACCTTCACAGATATCTGAGACTGTATTGTCCCTGTGAGGCACTTAGCCTCCTTGCACTAGTGCATTTGCTGTCAAGTATAGTTGCCCCGTCATTATTTCTTCAGGAGGTCAATGAAAACGGTGATATCTATAAGAGAAGGTGTGTTTTGGTGGCAGACGCTTCAAAAAATGTAATACGGCCATCTGCGGCCACTCTGAATGAAATGCAAGCGTCAAATGCACTTCCATAGCATGCGCGGCTGCTGTCTGCTAGCGGAAGTGGTATGCGTTCCCAGCGACAGGCGAGAGAGAACAGGTGAAAAGAATGCCGGGAAGAGAGTGAGGTGTGTGTAGGCACTCGTAGGTACACAATGGGCACATGGAGGTGACATGGCCGCCTCTGCCGAAACATTTCATGAATCACAGGTCTCTAGAGGAATTTGTGGGGTCGAGCGCCGCATATTAATTGCAGATTATGATGCACCTTGCATAATTACATCCAGGTATGGAGATATCAAGGTTGAAATCGAGTGGCGGACCTAAACCAGGCATGGACCCAATGATTAACTCGGGATGAACAATTAGTGTCAAGAACATGCCAAAATATGCACATTGTTATCTCATGCCGCTCTTCACGTGTCAAAGTAAGGAACAGGGGCTACATTTGTACAGGTGTTGCAACAGGGTCATATTGCTGCATGATCTGAAGGTAGCAGCGTCCAATTTCGCGTTTATGGATAGCGCAACAATGCTCTAACCACCAAAGGATGTGTTTAGTAGGTTTATATCCTTAACATATTACAGGCAACACATGTGTTGCAGGCTGTAAGAGTTAAATGCAATGCGCACACCCAAAAACTTAATTGACACACGAAGCAGCAGGGCGTTTGGACATTTTGCAAAAGAGCACTGGTTTGTGTGCACGTGTCGACAAGGCTGCTATGGTTGTTAATCCCATGTGCCACCTTTTTGCTCCTTTGCACATTTTCAGTGTTTCAAAGTTCAAAGCGTTCAAAGTCAAACAAATGTTTCATACTCTTTAAATACTTATTTTATTCACATGAGAGTGCGAGACTTCTCCCATTTTTGCCTGTTTTTTTTTTTCAAAGTGTTTCAACATGTAATTGAGAAACTACGTGCTTCAATGGGTATACTTCCGTATGTTCCTGCCTTACATGGTGCATGTTTCTGTTATGATGTGGACTTAGCTGTGATAATATCAGTGTTCATTATACCTGTGATAGCATGAACGCACATTTATCTGCGAGACTCTGCAGTAAAGTGACATACTTTTCAGAAGTCTCTTGTGATTCAAGAGCCATGTGTTAAATGTTTGCCTGTAGGTTTTCTCTAGTCATTTTTGATTGCTTTTCGTTGGAGAATAGTTTTGTCCATATAATGACAATTTTTCCTTTACCCAGCTGCAATATTGCATCCCATGTGTTACCTGCGGGTACAAGATGTCATGTTTTCATATGCTTTGCAAATAAACATTCATCAGAAATTTCATACGGAGTGGAGCCCTGTTATTGAAATCGCCATTAGTACCCACTGCAAAAGTAGTGTATTGCAATGAGATAACAAATATGAAAAGTACATTGGCAATGGGAATTTCATGCCAACTTGAATTGGAATCTCGATGGTAGTGCACGTTGGCCCAATGAGACGAAAGGATGGCAGTCAATGGGAGTTCCATGTGAAGTTTCCAATTGAAACTCATTCAGGTCCGCACCTGGTTCACATTGGAGCCAATTGAAAAGTCCTGGATTTTAATATGGTATTTGTCCAAAATTGTCGGTTCGGAATTGGAAAATTCCGTGACTTTTAATGAGAATTCTCCATGTGATATCCACTTAAACTGAATGAGATTTCCGGGCTATTTTGAATTGGACCATTTCCAGCAGGGAAGGAGGATGACCAGGGAAGGAGGTACGAACTGATAAACGAACACAAGCACAAAACAGTAATAGGCAGGAGGAAGACACGGCATTGGTGGTCACGCAGTGGCTTCCGCCACTGGCGACGGGGGGGCACTCGCTCAGACTCCTGCTCCTCGCCCGACGTGTTAGGCGTAGGCACTGATCTCTATGTATAAAGCCTGGATCGCGCATGGGAGAGGGGCTCGTGGGGCGTGCCTTCGGGCCGCCATGTTGGTGGGCCCTAAAGTGCTGTGTGTGCCCATAGAAAACAATGGGAGGCAACAGAGATAATGAGTATTTATTGCGCTGCTAGTATTGATCGTTGTTTGTCATCACAAAATTTTGTAAGGTGCCAGTATACTGATGTATCCTAACAGTTTTTCACAGGTGTCCTGCCGTTCGATTCTTAATTACGTTATGTTTTGCATTCCGAAACTAGACCAGTAGTAGAGAGGGGTTGAGAAACAAGCCCCATGAGAAACTACGACCCCCACCCCCCCTGCCCTGAACCCTGCGCGTATTTTTCCCTGCGCGGCGCGTGTGCGGAGGGTTGTCAACGTGATTGTCGGCGGGGGAGGGCTGCGCGTGCGCTCATCGTAGCATATTGTTCAGCCTGGGCAGACTTCTTGGGCCGACTTCACATATTTTTCCGACAGCAGGTGAGCGGTTTACATGCAGAGACATGCAAAGAAGGGTCATACACAAAAAAGGACAAGTCAAAATATATTTATTAATGCCAATCAAGTTGAGATATATTTATTAAAGCCAATAGTGCTGGGAATTGTGATGCCAATCAGGTGAAGGAGAAAAACCCAGCCGAAAAAACCTTCACTACCTGTAACAGGGCGGTGCTCGGGTGGAGGGTTGCTGTGGTGGGCGGAGCGTGACCGGAGGGCTGCGTGCTAACCATTCCACCTGGGTTGACTTCTTTCACCATACTTGGGCCGACTTCCTTCACGTGACAGGTGGGCGGTGCTCGGGTGGGCGGAGCGTGACCGGAGGGTTGCGTGCGTGCTTACCCTTCACCCTGGGCTGACTTCTTTCACAATTTTCCTACTTGGGCGTCGCGTGGCCGGAGGGCTGCGTGTGCGTTTACCATTCAGACTGGGCCGCCGACTTTCGTCATTTTTCAGCCTGAGTCGACTTGAATCGTAATTTTTACATGCAAAGGATAGCCATACACAAAAGTACAAGTGAAAATATATCTATTAAAGTCATTAGGAATTATGTTATGACTCCGCGTGAATGGGAAAAACTTAGCCAAAAAATCTGAAATAGAAGGAACACAATACACGTAACAAAGAATATTACAGGTATGATACATTAGCATTGAATAGGTATCGCAAATAAAACACAATATTTTTATTAGTGGAAGTTTTCAATGAATCAGAATTGATAGCGCATTTAAAATATTCCTAATCAATACGATTACAATCAAAATTACAAATTGTATTATAAAACGTCTAATATTCCTATACGTGAGAACCATCAGTGCAATAGCGGGAAGTTCTGATAGTTGTGTGCAATTAAATGTGAACAGCAGAGACTCTGGAGGACTATGGGACACGAACACAAGAGGAAATAAAATCTATACCACTACATTGGTTAATCAAACAACATAGTAATCTATCATTCAGAAAATGAAAAAATCAAACTCATCAGGAAATAGACATGTTAAAAATGAACTTCACCACATAGCACACTCCTAGCCAACAAACAGAACAAAGAACGACACGAACACAAGAGGAAATAAAATCTATACCACTACAAAGAAGATATTCCACTTCACCACATAGCAGGCTCCTAGCCAGCAAACAGAACAAAGAACGACACGAACACAAGAGGAAATAAAATCTATACCAATACAAAGAAGATATTCCACTTCACCACATAGCACACTCCTAGCCAACAAATAGAACAAAGAACGACACGAACACAAGAGGAAATAAAATCTATACCAATACAAAGAAGATATTCCACTTCACCACATAGCACACTCCTAGCCAACAAACAGAACAAAGAACGACACGAACACAAGAGGAAATAAAATCTATACCAATACAAAGAAGATATTCCACTTCACCACATAGCACACTCCTAGCCAACAAACAGAACAAAGAACGACACGAACACAAGAGGAAATAAAATCTATACCAATACAAAGAAGATATTCCACTTCACCACATAGCACACTCCTAGCCAACAAACAGAACAAAGAACGACATGAACACAAGAGGAAATAAAATCTATACCAATACAAAGAAGATATTCAACTTCACCACATAGCACACTCCTAGCCAACAAGAACGACACGAACACAAGAGGAAAATCAGAAGAAAAAATCAAACTCATCAGAAAATAGATATGTTAAAAACGAACTTCACAACATAGCACGATCCTAGCCAACAATCAGAACGACACGAACACAAGAGGAAATAAAATCTATACCACTACAAAGAAGATATTCCACTTCACCACATAGCAGGCTCCTAGCCAACAAACAGAACAAAGAACGACACGAACACAAGAGGAAAATCAGAAGAAAAAATCAAACTCATCAGAAAATAGACATGTTAAAAATGAACTTCACCACATAGCACACTCCTAGCCAACAAAGAACGACACGAACACAAGAAGAAATAAAATCTATACCACTACGAAGAAGATATTCCTAATCAAAACAACATAGTAATCGATCATTCAGAAAATGAAACCCATCAGAAAATTAATATTCCTATACGCGAGAACCATCAATGCAATAGCGTGAATATCTGTCATAACATTTCGTGTGCAATAGGGAATCTCAGTTTCATATTCCGACATTACTCAACTTTTAATTTCTTATTATGTGAACAGCATAGACGTAAGGAAATAACGAGAAACAACACAATCAACAGCTACAATTAATAGAGAGCCAAAACCTGCGCACCATCCAACACATAGAGAAATAATAGCTAATCAATCTATCAAAGACGAAATAGCACAGACTTAACGCTGAAGAACAGAGGAACACGCGGCGACACGTAAACATCAACAGAGGAAAATAATCTATCATTGAACCATCATAAAATCAATCAATATACAATTTTCATTCTAACAAACATTACGAACCTTGATGGAGGTATCCAAGACGTAGGAAATATGCACGGTTTTCACTCTTTTCCTCAAAGCCGGGAGACTTTATGTCTATATCTATGTGACCATAGCACTGCGCATGCTTTATCACTCAAAGGGTTAGGGGCTATATTCCTTCGTCCAGCAAACGGGACGCTCGAGATAAGAGAGTTCAAAGGCGATATATTTTATTGTGCAGCGCAAATAGTTGTCGGTATCACTCGCTGGGGTCACTATCTTTTCGCATCCTTTCACTGAAACGGAAATCTTTCGTCAAAGTGGTTGACAAGTCGGCTAAGTTTGTAGAGATGCGATATTGTTATTGAAGATGTAAAGAAAGTCCAAATTATTAATTGGTAGCAATGATACTCAATCAAAACGAGAAACAAATCTAATTACATCAATTTTTGTAATAACTTGCATCAGAAATTTCTAATGGACCACACAGAAATATCAAATGTGAAATGCAACTCAGAGTTATGAGGCATTCCCATCTTAGAGGTACCTACTTATGTCATGTGAGTGAACAATTGGAACAAATACAAGACAATAATTATCTCGAGCGGTAAGTTCACAACTCATAGAATATCAGTCGAGTGAATACTTGAAACAAAATCAAAACAATAATTCTCACGACAGGTGGAGATTATAGCATTCTAAACCAGATAATAAAATTTTAATCAATAAAATAAACATAGACATGCTTTTAATTAAGTGTAGATGTGCACTTGAAAACAGAAGAGACAATTGCTCTACATTGAAAAGATGGACAGATTTTGTACTCGATACCATAAGTCATGGGAAGATGTGATAAAAAACTGCTTCGAAAAGGAGGAGCCGCGAAACGATTTCATTATCGCTGCATTTCAATACGTCCTAGACATGGTCGTATTCGGAGATATGGTACAAACTACAGAACTGAAGGTGCAAGAATTTATATGCCGAATCTACAATACTTACAAAAATATCTGCACATCAACGTCGGAAGCGCCATTGGGATTGATGGCGGAGTTTTTGAGGTTTGCCAACGAAGAATTGAAATACACTAGACCAGATGCAATTGTAATCATTGCAATGGGCATTGCGTACATCAAGAAAGCAGTCGGATCAAATTATCATATACAAGCGGTCTATATCGCACGATTCATTACTGATTTGTTGAAATTACACATATCTGAGATGGAAAGTACATAAAATCTTATCACGTGATATATTCCACTACCACGGCAACGCAATTATTTTCTTCTACCAGTCTCTGCAACAATGTCGAATCAACAGAAGTTCAATATTGTCGTGCAAGGTCTGATGTATTATCACCTGTTGAAACTCAACAAACATATCAATTGCGGTGGACCACCGGACGATTTTCATCTAATACTATCTTGTACGCCATTCAAGAACCTTCATACAAAGAAAGGAAGCGTCAATAAGAGACTGTGCAAGTTCATCGCGACAAAGTGCAAGTTGTTGAAGCAATACAAACACGGCGACAACATGCGCCTGCGTTAATCAACGCTGGATTCAAGCGCCCAATAATCAGAATAAACTATTTAATGTCTTCGGAATTCATCAATGAAGACAACAAACGAAAACTTCAGAGTTTGAAATAGAATTGTAATTTATCGAAATAAACAAGTGTATAAATGAAACAATAATTGTAATCTTTGTCATCATTATAATGAATTCTTCGCATCACAATGAAAAACACTTTACATTTAGCATGGCTAGACTGAGAACAATGATCGCTAAGGAAACGAATATTCCACAATTTGTGTAAGAATTCTCCTATCGAATGAGACCTGACCACCAAATAGGTTTTACTCGACTACACTCTGTACAAATTCAACACCCGATGGATAGAATTGCCGGAGAAGGATTGGTCATTGAAATTTAGAGACATGATACATCGGTCTATGATTACAAAAAGGATCACTAATCTCATGTGAAAACTTATCATATTTCATGAACTAAATTCCAGAGTGCATGTACATTTCTCAATCAGTTGCACTATCCCAGACTTAGTAAAAGAAGAAAAGATGTCTTTGACAAGCAACCCGATTGGAGTGCGGAACAAATAAATAAATATTTTTGTCAACACAGTTGTCCATTGTTTGAGTAGGAAAAAGGAGCCGTCCAAGGCTTGCAGTGGGGGCCAAGATATGGCAAAACGGGAAATAAGGCAAGATAACTGATTGCGGCGGGCCGTTCGCGACAACTTTTACAATCGCATTGGGGTTCACTGCCTGGGAGATAATACGAAGCCTTCGCGAAAAGCAAATCTATTATCAGATGCCACAATGCAAACGAAAGATTTTACGAGCACGACGTACAGGCCAAGTCTACATTTCCAATCACGTAGTCTTCGTAACACACGGCACACAAACGTATATGAAATAATTTCCAAGTGGCAATCAGATTTTGGAAGAAGCGGATCACACAACTGCCATCATAAGTGCTTAACTAATATACAATGAAGATGAGCGTTATGCATAAACACAATGGAAGATATGTTATATTAATCATAATAACCAGATCAGCGCAGGTCACACATAAACGTAGATCCAATTCACAAAATATACTCGAGATTTCACTGTAACCATACAGAAAAACTATCACACTATTTTAGTGTCATAGCATCCGGGCACTACAAATGGAGAGGCCATACTTTAATTTTATAAGTCTTTAGCTCATAACATTGTAACACGCAAATTCCACACTAAAGATCATTTTCTTCTTTAATTTTTCAAAGTCAAAACTGCACGCTATTTCTTGCATTTTTCTAAAGATATAGATTAAAAACTTGTACATATACTCACACATACTATACAAGATATTTGATTGTGGATTAATTGCTAAAATTTATCGGTTCACATTCAGGACAAGTGGTGACTACCACACATCAGTAAGAGTTTAATTACAATTTAAACAGGTATTGCGATTTATGATCAGTGTTGTAGAATGTGTAATTTCACAATACGCAAGCTTTAGGTCGCCCACTTTGACGAGCACTCTTTCACGATGTCAGAGAAGTTATTCGAATTGATTGACATTTTCTGTATATACACTATAACATAATGCGAATTCTTTATGTCGTGGATATTAAAAGTTACAAATATTTTCCGGACGAAAATTTACTTATAACTCGAAGAAAGGGCCACCCGCGTCGTCGAAGACGTTTCGGCAACACGCCGGGCCGCGTTTCCATAATGCCGTATCCCGAAACCGAACGCGATTCTGCGCCCGACGCGTTAACGCGGTACCGCACGCGAGCGTGTTGCTTTTTCCGGAAACGGGTTCGTCGACGCGGGTGACCCTTTCTTCGAGTTTTAAGTAAATTTGGTGGTCAGGTCTCATTCGATATGAGAATTCTTACACAAATTGTGGAATATTCGTTTCCTTAGCGATCATTGTTCTCAGTCTAGCCATGCTAAATGTAAAGTGTTTTTCATTGTGATGCGAAGAATTCATTATAATGATGACAAAGATTACAATTATTGTTTCATTTATACACTTGTTTATTTCGATAAATTACAATTCTATTTCAAACTCTGAAGTTTTCGTTTGTTGTCTTCATTGATGAATTCCAAAGACATTAAATAGTTTATTCTGATTATTGGGCGCTCGAATCCAGCGTTGATTAACGCAGGCGCTATGTTGTCGCCGTGTTTGTATTGCTTCAACAACTTGCACTTTGTCGCAAAGAACTTGCACAGTCTCTTATTGACGCTTCCTTTCTTTGTATGAAGGTTCTTGAATGGCGTACAAGATAGTATTAGATGAAAATCGTCCGGTGGTCCACCGCAATTGATATGTTTGTTGAGTTTCAACAGGTGATAATACATCAGACCTTGCACGACAATATTGAACTTCTGTTGATTCGACATCGTTGCAGAGACTGGTAGAAGAAAATAATTGCGTTGCCGTGGTAGTGGAATATATCACGTGATAAGATTTTATGTACTTTCCATCTCAGATATGTGTAATTTCAACAAATCAGTAATGAATCGTGCGATATAGACCGCTTGTATATGATAATTTGATCCGACTGCTTTCTTGATGTACGCAATGCCCATTGCAATGATTACAATTACATCTGGTCTAGTGTATTTCAATTCTTCGTTGGCAAACCTCAAAAACTCCGCCATCAATCCCAATGGCGCTTCCGACGTTGATGTGCAGATATTTTTGTAAGTATTGTAGATTCGGCATATAAATTCTTGCACCTTCAGTTCTGTAGTTTGTATCATATCTCCGAATACGACCATGTCTAGGACGTATTGAAATGCAGCGATAATGAAATCGTTTCGCGGCTCCTCCTTTTCGAAGCAGTTTTTTATCACATCTTCCCATGACTTATGGTATCGAGTACAAAATCTGTCCATCTTTTCAATGTAGAGCAATTGTCTCTTCTGTTTTCAAGTGCACATCTACACTTAATTAAAAGCATGTCTATGTTTATTTTATTGATTAAAATTTTATTATCTGGTTTAGAATGCTATAATCTCCACCTGTCGTGAGAATTATTGTTTTGATTTTGTTTCAAGTATTCACTCGACTGATATTCTATGAGTTGTGAACTTACCGCTCGAGATAATTATTGTCTTGTATTTGTTCCAATTGTCCACTCACATGACATAAGTAAGTACCTCTAAGATGGGAATGCCTCATAACTCTGAGTTGCATTTCACATTTGATATTTCTGTGTGGTCCATTAGAAATTTCTGATGCAAGATATTACAAAAAATGATGTAATTAGATTTGTTTCTCTTTCTGATTGAGTATCATTGCTACCAATTAATAATTTGGACTTTCTTTACATCTTCAATAACAATATCGCATCTCTACAAACTTAGCCGACTTGTCAACCACTTTGACGAAAGATTTCCGTTTCAGGAAAATGATGCAAAAAGATAGTGACCCCAGCGAGTGATACCGACATCTATTTGCGCTGCACAATAAAATATATCGCCTTTGAACTCTCTTATCTCGAGCGTCCCGTTTGCTGGACGAAGGAATATAGCCGGTAACCCTTTGAGTGATAAAGCATGCGCAGTGCTATGGTCACATAGATATAGACATAAAGTCTACCGGCTTTGAGGAAAAGAGTGAAAACCGTGCATATTTCCTACGTCTTGGATACCTCCATCAAGGTTCGTAATGTTCGTTAGAATGAAAATTGTATATTGATTGATTTTATGATGGTTCAATGATTATTATGATGATTATTTTCCTCTGTTGATGTTTACGTGTCGCCGCGTGTTCCTCTGTTCTTCAGCGTTAAGTCTGTGCTATTTCGTCTTTGATAGATTGATTAGCTATTATTTCTCTATGTGTTGGATGGTGCGCAGGTTTTGGCTCTCTATTAATTGTAGCTGTTGATTGTGTTGTTTCTCGTTATTTCCTTACGTCTATGCTGTTCACACAATAAGAAATTAAAAGTTGAGTAATGTCGGAATATGAAACTGAGATTCCCTATTGCACACGAAATGTTATGACAGATATTCACGCTATTGCATTGATGGTTCTCGCGTATAGGAATATTAATTTTCTGATGGGTTTGATTTTCTGAATGATCGATTACTATGTTGTTTTGATTAGGAATATCTTCTTCGTAGTGGTATAGATTTTATTTCTTCTTGTGTTCGTGTCGTTCTTTGTTGGCTAGGAGTGTGCTATGTGGTGAAGTTCATTTTTAACATGTCTATTTTCTGATGAGCTTGATTTTTTCTTCTGATTTTCCTCTTGTGTTCGTGTCGTTCTTGGTTCTGTTTGTTGGCTAGGAGCCTGCTATGTGGTGAAGTGGAATATCTTCTTTGTAGTGGTACAGATTTTATTTCCTTTTGTGTTCGTGTCGTTCTGATTGTTGGCTAGGATCGTGCTATGTGGTGAAGTTCGTTTTTAACATATCTATTTTCTGATGAGTTTGATTTTTTCTTCTGATTTTCCTCTTGTGTTCGTGTCGTTCTTGTTGGCTAGGAGTGTGCTATGTGGTGAAGTTGAATATCTTCTTAGTATTGGTATAGATTTTATTTCCTCTTGTGTTCATGTCGTTCTTTGTTCTGTTTGTTGGCTAGGAGTGTGCTATGTGGTGAAGTGGAATATCTTCTTTGTATTGGTATAGATTTTATTTCCTCTTGTGTTCGTGTCCTTCTTTGTTCTGTTTGTTGGCTAGGAGTGTGCTATGTGGTGAAGTGGAATATCTTCTTTGTATTGGTATAGATTTTATTTCCTCTTGTGTTCGTGTCGTTCTTTGTTCTGTTTGTTGGCTAGGAGCCTGCTATGTGGTGAAGTGGAATATCTTCTTTGTATTGGTATAGATTTTATTTCCTCTTGTGTTCGTGTCGTTCTTTGTTCTGTTTGTTGGCTAGGAGCCTGCTATGTGGTGAAGTGGAATATCTTCTTTGTAGTGGTATAGATTTTATTTCCTCTTGTGTTCGTGTCGTTCTTTGTTCTGTTTGTTGGCTAGGAGTGTGGAATATCTAGAAGTGGAATATCTTCTTTGTAGTGGTATAGATTTTATTTCCTCTTGTGTTCGTGTCGTTCTTTGTTCTGTTTGTTGGCTAGGAGTGTGCTATGTGGTGAAGTTCATTTTTAACATGTCTATTTCCTGATGAGTTTGATTTTTTCATTTTCTGAATGATAGATTACTATGTTGTTTGATTAACCAATGTAGTGGTATAGATTTTATTTCCTCTTGTGTTCGTGTCCCATAGTCCTCCAGAGTCTCTGCTGTTCACATTTAATTGCACACAACTATCAGAACTTCCCGCTATTGCACTGATGGTTCTCAGAATATTAGACGTTTTATAATACAATTTGTAATTTTGATTGTAATCGTATTGATTAAGAATATTTTAAATGAGCTATCAATTCTGATTCATTGAAAACTTCCACTAATAAAAATATTGTGTTTGATTTGTGATACCTGTTCAATGCGAATGTATCATACCTGTAATATTCTTTGTTACGTGTATTGTGTTCCTTCTATTTCAGATTTTTTGGCTAAGTTTTTCCCATTCACGCGGAGTCATAACATAATTCCTAATGACTTTAATAAATATATTTTCACTTGTACTTTTGTGTATGGCTATCCTTTGCATGTAAAAATTACGATTCAAGTCGACTCAGGCTGAAAAATGACGAAAGTCGGCGGCCCAGTCTGAAAAATGACGAAAGTCGGCGGCCTAGACTGAAAAATTACGAAAGTCGGCGGCCCAGGCTGAATGGTAAACGCACACGCAGCCCTCCGGCCACGCGACGCCCAAGTAGGAAAATTGTGAAAGAAGTCAGCCCAGGGTGAAGGGTAAGCACGCACGCAACCCTCCGGTCACGCTCCGCCCACCACAGCAGCCCTCCACCCGAGCACCGCCCACCTGTCACGTGAAGGAAGTCGGCCCAAGTAGGAAAATGGTGAAAGAAGTCAGCCCCAGGGTGAATGGTAAGAGCACACGCAGCCCTCCGGTCACGCTCCGCCCACCACAGCAGCCCTCCACCCGAGCACCGCCCTGTTATAGGTGGTGAAGGTTTTTTCGGCTGGGTTTTTCTCCTTCACCTGATTGGCATCACAATTCCCAGCACTATTGGCTTTAATAAATATATTTTCACTTGTACTTTTGTGTATGGCTATCCTTTGCATGTAAAAATTACGATTCAAGTCGACTCAGGCTGAAAAATGACGAAAGTCGGCGGCCCAGTCTGAATGGTAAACGCACACGCAGCCCTCCGGCCACGCGACGCCCAAGTAGGAAAATTGTGAAAGAAGTCAGCCCAGGGTGAAGGGTAAGCACGCACGCAGCCCTCCGGTCACGCTCCGCCCACCACAGCAACCCTCCACCCGAGCACCGCCCTGTTACAGGTAGTGAAGGTTTTTTCGGCTGGGTTTTTCTCCTTCACCTGATTGGCATCACAATTCCCAGCACTATTGGCTTTAATAAATATATCTCAACTTGATTGGCATTAATAAATATATTTTGACTTGTCATTTTTTGTGTATGACCCTTCTTTGCATGTCTCTGCATGTAAACCGCTCACCTGCTGTCGGAAAAATATGTGAAGTCGGCCCAAGAAGGCTGCCCAGGCTGAAAAATATGCTACGATGAGCGCACGCGCAGCCCTCCCCCGCCGATAATCACGTTGACAACCCTCCGCACACGCGCCGCGCAGGGAAAAATACGCGCAGGGTTCAGGGCAGGGGGGGTCGTAGTTTCTCATGGGGCTTGTTTCTCAACCCCTCTCTACTACTTAGACCGTCACTGCAGTGCAGCGCTGGGGATTGTACTACAGCACGTTTCCCAGCCAATATTTCAATAAGAAACGACTTGACGTTAACAACAACAATGTATATAATATCCCATACTGCGTTCTGGACAAAAATTGTTCGATAAAGAACGGTCCGGGAAAAGATATACTCGCATGGCAGAAAGAGATCGTTCTGTAGAATCACAGCCGTTGTTTTAGCCGTGTATGCGTTTAGTATGATTTATATCAAGCATCGCCTTAGAAAGAGTCTTTTAGTAAACGACAGTGGTGCTTTGCCTCGCAAATATGGACACACCGAAGCAGCCCAAATAATTACTTCACGCAATTAGATCACACTCGTTAGGACAGTTAATCAGGTAGTGATGTAAGCTTAATCAATTAAGTTACTTAGAAAGTGGTAACACCTCTTGAGACACAGGACTCATCTCTTTCTGAAGTACAGCCCTTCTATGTTTGTTTGCTTCTTCCTTTATTTGTTCTGATTATTTGCAGGCGCGGTTGTGCCAAACTGAATGTCCTTCTCCAGCACTCACATGCTTTTGTTGAACACAACTGCAGCGTGAGAAAAGCTGCTTGGGGACGGGGTCCTGCTATCCAGTGCTGACTTTGTCATGCTTGTTATGTGGAGCATGTTCCAAAAAATGTAGCTCCACGTATGGTCTTCAAATTGCAACAGGACTATTTGTAGCTTGAAACAGTTGTGATTTTGTCATTTTGGCCCTCGTGTACCCAGTCTGTGAAACGCAAACAAAAAAAGTATATTTCTATAAAGTCTATAAAAGTCTAAAGTCTATAAGACCTGTTCATCGTAAATGCTTTATTTTCCTTGTCAGACTCGAAATAAATTTTCTGTCAGTTGTGAGTAAGCAGCCGTGGTGTCAACTTCGTTCTTCCTTGTGTGTTTCTTGCTGCATTCAACAGTATGTCAAGATACCAACTACCCCAACTTCGTACACTTGTGAAAAAAAGTCTAACACGATATGCTTTTGTAATGAAGATCACTGATTTTTAAATTTAATGTGATCGAATATGTGATAATATAATAATAATAATATATAAGAATATAATATGTGATAAATGAATGTGATCAGCAGTAGATGTAAACAACATGAGTAGCCAGAGAAGTGCATTCTCAATACATAATTTTCTTTTATAGCGTATATGTGCATGCCTATTAACTGAAACAACTATCACAGTTCCCTGACAAGTTTTAATTTCTGAGAGTGTACTGTAGAGGCTGCTTAGATCTACAATAGTTCATACAAGGTATTATATACTGTGAATGCCTTTAAAAATACCATGTGACACATATGCCTTTACTTTCTGGAGGTGCTGTGGTAGTCAAAGTTTGTGGGTATCACGCAGGTTCTGCACCCATTTCTTGAGTATGTCGAGGCAGCTGTGAAGTAACCTGCATTGATGAAGATTATTCCAATTTTTATGGTCCATCGACAACAAAGGAAATAATACATCAGAACATTGGTTTGGGTGCAACCAGTTAAAAATGAATATGTTGTTTAATAAATGCATTGGACAAATGTTAAAACATCAGTTTAAAACATGGTTTACAATCCCTGTATCTTCTAAAAATTAAAAAGATTAAAAACTATTCTAAAAAGAATATGGGGAACTCTTCTAAAAAGAATTATATATATTATATATTATATTGCTGGGTGAAGGAGCCTAAAGTGTGAGGTGTGTTTCTGATGTGAACATGTAAGAAAATATGCAAAACTGAGAGAGGCTAGCCACAGTGCGTGCACTGAGGTTGTTTCTTCCTGTAAAGTAGAAACCAGTGGATGAGGAACGTGATACTTACCTGTACACGCAGCCGTATCACACTGCACAGATTATTCACTGGGTAGCCCTCATGACGAAACCTGTATTGAGAGACCACTTTTGCCTTAAAAACTGCTACAGATAGCACGACACGCTACAAATTATTACTATCGTAACAAGCTGACGATGTAGCTCAGACACAAAGGCGTTATTCAAGTCGCGCCACACCACCGTTACGTAGGATTCTTTGTCACAAATCAAACCAAGGCACAAAACAATACCAATACATGAAAAACGGTGACAATCGTGGTCTCATTATGACGTAATACCGAACTTGGGCGCGAAGGTAATTCAAAGAAATGAATGTGGCACTTGCTTCCGCAGAGAACACCGTGTACCATGCTAGCAATGCATGCAAAAAAGCGCTCGAGTGCTTGCACATATTTTGATGACAACACTACCTTTGTAGTGTAACATGTTCTTTCAAGCATATTATGCACTCAAACTGTATTTGCCGCCGGGTAAAATGCAAGTGTGCGCGATTGAACGTCGGAAGAGCGATCAAGCAACCTGCATCCAGTGCTCGTTTTGGGACAAAAAACACTTCATAATAGTCAACTAAATATTCAGAATGGACGCCTATTTATTCCTTGATGAAGAGTGACTCACCTGTATAAATTTAGGCCCTGTAACCTTGCCAGTACGGTTGGTACGACCGTAATTGCAAGAAGTTGCCATGATCGCTGCGGCGACTGTTGTGGGTACAGTAAGATGGCGGCCGGTTTCTTCACGCTCGCGCTCGCTATCCGCGATCCAGCCTTTTACAATCGAGATCAGTGGGCGTAAGTGTCGTCTGATGGAAGTAGGTACGTTTCTCGTGCGCATTGCGATTCCGTTTAGTTACACTCTTGCATTTCGTCGAAATCTACTAGGGTGACGAACACTATATGCACTGCCGGCCAACCGTGCTTGTGGATACTTCATTGTCTACAGCGAAGCAGACGCTGTCCGTGAATAACCATACTTCTGCAAACAGTGCCTCAGCAAGGCAATTGCCACAGAGGACGATGGTGGCATACCTTGACCTTGAGGGAACGAGAGGACACAGGAAGAAGTAGACAGGACGAGGCTCAAAGCCGCGCGCCTCTCCGCCTCTCCACCTTCAAGCCATCCGCACAGCCTACCACATGGGTTACTTTGAGCCTAGTCCTGTCTACGTCTTCGTGTGTCCTCTCGTTCCCTCAAGCTCAAGGTGTGCCACCATGGTCGAACCTTCACAAGCTCGCTTGCCTGCGCACTCTTATTTCAGCCACAGAGGGGCAGGCTCCTGTACTCTTGGACACTTTGACAATTACGTGTTTGTTGCGTGTCTACACTATTGGATCTGGAGCATATGGTTCGCGATGGAGTTTTAATACGACTTCATGACTTTCCTGTTCGGGGAGGAAGGCCAGCAGTGTATGTGCTGGTCATGGTGTTCCCTTTTTTTCTTTTTTGCAAAAGTTATGCAGAATTATGTAGTGGACTCAATGGGACCCCTGTATTTTGTGTACACTCCTAGATGATCTGGAGCATCAGTTCTGCGTAATCCGTTTTGTGTACGTTTTGCATTTACTGTTTGCAATTTCTTACTACCTGTCATTCAACCTTCAATAAACCCGAGTTGCACAAATTTTTATCGTTACATTGAAGCACTGACATCAAATGTGTGGGATTTAGGGTCCGTATTTTCAAGCAGAAGCTACCTAGGAGGGGATGTCCAAGTGGACGGCGTTAAGTCTCAAAACTGAAGGTAAACTCGCACTTGGAAACTCATTTATTCAGGCTGTATATTCAGGCCGGCCCAAAATAGACCCAACGCCGCCGCCGAAAAAAACGGCATCGGCGCACATCTCTAAATCACGGTACGCACGTACAGTGACGTGCGCATGCGCGCACAGGGTGTGGTCGCATGGTACTCTATCTCTATGGCACGGCACGGCTGCGCGCAAGCGAGACTGAATCGGTCTGGTGACTCGTTTGCTGTGCATCTTAGATCACTGATTCATGTAGCAGTCCGTTCGCCTCGGAAAGTTCGAGTTCGAGGGAGAATCTTTGTATGGTTGTGCTTGTGCGGCTCACCGATTCATTGAGCGATCCATTTGCGATGAAGTCGGTTTGGTCAAGCCCCGGCCGATGGGTTTTCCTTAAAACTCCGGGACCTTCTCACGCGTATGGACGTGAAACGTGAGCGGCTCCTAGGAGCGTCCATTTCCTAAAACCGTGCATGGTTAAAAATTCTTCTTCCTCTACGATCAGGGGCGGCAAACGTCCCCGGACCGAAGTATTCGAAACAATGTCTACATACTTTACAGCAAAGTACGTCGTGCTTTCAGCGGCAGGAAATGACAAAGAAAGGTAGTCCCCTTGGGTAAGATGTCGCAGTTCTTCATTGAGAAGGCTACCTATGACACGGCTTTCTACTTCGTGGGGAGGAGCCGCCACGGTGCGCTCTCTGTGACGAGCCCATTTCTATTGTACATATTTTGATATCGTGTCTAAAACACGAACCTCATCGAAATCGTCACTTTACTGAGGGCTACAAGTACTTTTTACCTTTTCACCCAACTCTTCTACTGGGTGATGAGCCTTTTGTTCCTTTCGAGAACATTTTGAGTTTCTTTAGAGATATAGGAATGCTTAGGAACTTGTAGCTTTTAGCTCAATTTTTTATATCCACCTCTATGTCTACATTTGCTTCTCTCTCTTAATTCAATCACTTTTACTTTTACTTCTAAGTTGAGTCGTTTACAACCATAGTTTTTGGCGCTCTATGGTCTAAGTCGCTTTTTCGCCAAAAACCTCCAGTTATCATCATCATCATCATCTTCGGGCTATTATCGGACTGTTCGTCCGCGCTTCCTGGCATGATCCACGGAATGGTCTGACCGCTCCTGATCGTGTGAGGGGGGGGCGGGACTTGAATTGGTTTGCTGATGTTTGGTGTTCTTTGGCTGATCCTTCACGGGGGATGGATCTGTTCTGCACCTAACGAGTTAATTATCTCATTGTGCTGTCTTAATCAGGTAGGAGCCCTTGCGCTTCCATTCAAAAGGGGGTGCAACCGTTGTCGTGCTCGTTGTGAGGGAGTTGGTGTTGGCTGGTCCCACGCTGAAGTTCAAGGCTGAACACACAACATGGTGTCAGGAGTGGTGGCCCCAAACGCTACGTGCCTCGCTCTGCTTTGGTTGAAGTAACTACGACTACTGATAGCATGCCTGACAACGAGAAGGGGCTGCTATGTCTTCTACCAGTGGGACCGGCTGCTTCAGCGTCCCCGGTGCCGCGGCCCTTCTCCCGCCGCCGCCTTTCGACTTCAGTAACACCGGAGAGTGGCCACCGTGGATTCAGTGTTTTGAGGATTATATATTCGCGGCTGGATTATATCAGGCGCAGGAAGAAGTCAAGGTACGGACACTCCTCTATTGCATGGGCCCCAAAGCGAGAACAATCCTTGTGTCGACTTGTAAAGAAGAGGGAGTACCGAAAACGTTTCAGCAAGTGAAGAGTACTTTGGACGACTATTTCATTCATCCAGTCAATGAAGTTTATGAGAGCGCTCGCTTTCATAGAAGAGCCCAGGCGGCAGAAGAACCGGTGGACGAATTTTATACGGCACTGTGTAACATGGTGAAGAAATGCAATTATCGCTCAGTTGAGGTGCAAGAGCGGCTGGTGCGGGACCGATTTGTTGTCGGGCTGCGGGACTCTCCATTGTCGGATCTATTGTGTCGCATCCCAAAGCTGACGCTGGCGGAAGCCCTGATTCAAGCACGTCAGTACGAAGACGCTGAAAAAGAGAAGCGAGCAAGGGAAAACAAAGGCCAGAGCCGCCACGAGGAACCAAATGTGCTTAATATAGATGCTACAGACGTTACAAGGTTACCGGGAGAGAGGAAGCGAGAAGAAGGGTCATGCCAATATTGTGGACGTGGACAACATCGACGGCTGGACTGCCCTGCGAGGAGAGCGGTATGTCATTATTGTAAAAAGATGGGACACTTTCGCGAGGTGTGCCGGGCTAGGAAGAAGTCTAAGAACGCAACATTGGATACGCTCCATTTAGAAGAGGTGGAGGACCGTACGGACAGAGCAAGGTTCACTAGACTAGCAGTTAACGGACATTGGGTCCGGTTTAAGATAGACTCGGGAGCGGAAGTTACGGTAGTACCAGAGGACCTCCCGTGGGTGCCTGAGCTTTTGGATCCAGAAGATGTCAGCCTTACGGGCCCCGGAGGTCAGGCGCTTCAGGTTCGTGGCTCCTTTTCGGCGACGCTTACCTGGAAGGATAGGACAGCACAGCAGAGGGTGTACGTCTTGTCTTCACTGTCGACGCCACTTTTGTGACTTCCGACCATAGAAGCCCTCGGCGTGGTCAGGTTCGTCGAAGGTGTGTCGGCGGTGAAAAGTAAGTTATTTCAGGGCCTTGGTACGCTACACGAGGAGTATACAATACGGCTCAAACCGAAAGCGGTCCCCCTCTCCCTTTCTGTGCCTAGAAGAGTACCCATCCCATTGCAGAAAGCAGTTAAAGAAGAATTAGACAGGCTGGAAAAAGAAGGCGTTATTCGGCGTGTGAATGACCCAACCCCGTGGTGTGCGGGCATGGTGGTAGTTCCGAAGCCATCGGGAAAATATCGGATTTGTGTGGACCTCACGAAGCTCAATCAGTCGGTCTTGCGGGAACGTCACATATTACCAACCGTAGGCCAGGTGTTAGGACAATTAGGAGAAGCAAAAGTGTTTTCCAAGCTAGATGCAACATCTGGTTTTCACCAGGTTCGGCTGGCAAAAGAAAGCCAAGAACTGACGACTTTTATCACGCCTGCGGGGCGATACTGTTATCAACGTTTGCCGTTTGGGTTGACATCAGCCCCAGAATATTTCCAACGGCAGATTTCCCGAATTTTGGAAGGGCAAGAAGGCGTGGTTAACATGATAGATGACGTTCTTGTTTTTGGAGCAGATAAACGTCAGCACGACGAAAGGTTGAAGCAAGTGCTTGATCGCTTGGAAAGAGCAGGAGTGACGCTTAACAGGGACAAATGCGAGTTCGGTGTAACGACCGTAAAATTTTTGGGAGTCTTCGTGAAGCCAGACGGAATTTATCCGGATCCTTCAAAAGTGCAAGCTATTACAGAGATGGCCCCACCCCAGGACGTGAGTGCCGTTCGAAGATTTTTAGGCATGGTGAACCATGTAGGAAGGTTTTTACCGAATGTTTCCCAAGAAACTGCGCCAATCAGAGCTTTATTGGGAAAAGGCGTCGCATGGATGTGGGGACCGGAACAACAGCACGCCTTCGAGGAGTTAAAAGTCATATTAACGTCGGGACAGGGCGTCGCTAAGTACCACTCGGAATACCCAACGACTGTTTCAGCCGATGCTAGTTCGTATGGGCTAGGAGCAGTGTTAATTCAGCAACAGCCGTCCGGAGACCGCCTACCGGTCGCTTACGCATCAAGGTCATTAACAGAGACCGAACAGAGGTATAGCCAGCTGGAAAAGGAAGCCCTGGCGGCAGCATGGGCGGTTATGCGTTTTGATGAGTACGTGCGAGGACTACATTTCTCGTTAGAAACTGACCACCGGCCATTGTTGGAATTGCTTGGAACTAAGGGGTTGGATGTATTGCCACCGAGAATACAGCGTTTCCAAATGAAGCTCATGAGATACCAGTATGACATTCTGCATGTTCCAGGCAAACTACTGGCAACTGCGGATACACTTTCACGAGTGCCGGTGGATGTACATTGGATGAGGTCCGTGGAACCCATAGAACTTTGCGAGAAGGAGG
This sequence comes from Ornithodoros turicata, assembly GCF_037126465.1. Lineage (NCBI taxonomy): Eukaryota > Metazoa > Arthropoda > Arachnida > Ixodida > Argasidae > Ornithodoros > Ornithodoros turicata. Next base: position 3,715,974 of record NW_026999342.1, read on the forward strand.
TACTGAATATAGTGCACCAGGTCCTGCCGCTGAGTTTGCAAGAAGTGAGGGACGCACAAAAGGTGGATGGCGAATGTGTATCAGTGAGGGAATATGTTGAAAAGGGTTGGCCACAGCAGAAAAACGTGCCAGTGCACCTTAGGAAATTTTGGACTTATCGAGATGACTTGAGCGTTGTGGATGATATTTTGCTAAAAGGTCATAGGTTGGTGGTGCCGGCAGCACTTCAGAAGAAGGCGCTTTTGCTGTTACACGAAGGCCATCAAGGCATCGTACGCTGCAAATCGCGAGCACAAAATGCCGTGTGGTGGCCGTGTATTAACAACCATATTCAGACACTTGTACCTAACTGTGAGACATGTGCAGGCACAAGAGTGCTTCCTAGGGAACCCTGTGACGCTACCATAATGCCGGACCAACCGTGGAAAATAGTGGGAATAGATCAATTCCACTTCAAAGGTCAAGAATACCTTCTCATGGTGGACTATACGTCCAGGTTTCCAGAGGGGCTGGCTCTTAACAACACATCTGCAGAGGCGGTGGTCAACGCGTGCAAGAGCGTTTTCGCACGGTTCGGAATCCCAGAAGTGGTCCGAAGTGATAACGGCCCACAGTTTGGTTCAAGAGAATTCCATAGCTTTGCGTGCGCTTATGGATTTGAACATATTACCAGCAGTCCTCGATACCCGCAATCTAACGGGGAGGTGGAACGCATGGTTAGGACAGTGAAACACTTGTTGTGGAAATCCAGTGACCCCTTTCTGGCGTTAATGGTTTACAGGGACACAGCAGGCGCCAATGGATTCAGTCCAGCTCAAGTGCTGATGGGCCGAAAGCTGAGAACGCGGTTGCCCACACTACAAAACAAGCTTCGTCCTAGATGGCCACCATGGAGAAGGTGGAAACAGTCTGAGAAGAGATGCAAGCAGCGGCAGTCGGAGGACTACAATCGCCGGCACCGAGTGCGATCACTTCGGCCCTTAGGACGTGGACAAGTAGTCTAGGTGACAGACATTAAACGCAGTGGAACGGTCCTGAGCCCTGCGCATCGACCTCGTTCGTATTCAGTGGCAATAGACAGCGGAGTGATAGAGAAAAATCGGCGGCATTTGGTTGCCTACGAGACAGATGAGGAACAAGCGTCTCTGAGCTCTTCAAGTGCTGGTGTGACAGAGGACCGATTTTTGCCGCCTGTAGCAACAGCTGGGGAGGAGGAAAGTAGTCAACACAATAAAGGTGACAACGAGCGAATGTTTCATTCCCGATGTACACGAGTTGGACGAGAGGAAGGCACCAGGCCGGTGAGAGTCTCAAGGTTTGGTCGAGTGATAAGGACCCCGCGACGCTTTAATTTGTAACGGTGCTTTAAGTAGGCATTTAGGAATGGTATTGTGTGATTAGGTAGTTGTTGTTAGTTGTTTCTGTGGCTTGGCGTTGCCTGTTACTATGCCGAGAAAATTAGAAGAGATTGACAGTTTGTTCCTGGAACTAAGTTTGTTACTTCAAGTTTACTTATGTTTATGCTTTTTCAAGTTTATGCTTTTTCGTCAGTGTCTAAATTGTATTGACTGGAGCTTTCAAATTTAGAATAACTGTCTTTTGTAGGGGAGATGTAGTGTACTGCTGTCTGTGCGTGGATCTGTGCATCCTCGTGGCTTATCTCTTATCGCAAAGAGAGCGTGTTTGTATGAAGGACACGTGCACGTGTAAACCTACTTAAGAGCAATAAAGACTTGGTACGGGGCTTTTACCCAGACAGAACGTGGTGTCCGGCTGAACACACAACAGTGTGCACGAGGCTATGTCACTCTGCTGAGTTACGCTGCAGACGGCGTAGACAGAGACACAACCTGGACCTACAACGAAAGGAACTTTGGCATTCACGTGTACACTGACTCTGTGACCTGCTCCTAGCCTCGGCAACAAGTCTGCTTGCTCTGATATCGTGCACCGGTAAAGAGCAACCTGATTCTTCGGGACTCCGCAGTTGGCGGCGATCGTGGCCTGAACCTTGCTGGCCGACCGTGGCCTGAATCTTGCTGTTACCATTCTAGGTGAGGAATTTTAAAGGAACTGTAAAGTGAGATTTGACCCCCCCTGTTTCTGTGTGCGACCTGGTAGTGTTTGCCTGTGTGATGCCTCGCATGGAGCCTAAGCATTCAAAGCGCGTTAATTATTACACAGCATAAATTAGAAAAATTAAATCGGACGGTAGGTTGCGCCCCGCAACAGCTAAAAAAGTCATGATGGGGAACTCCCGTCACGTGATGCCTAAATAATACACAATGGACTTATGGCCGGCTACTAATCTCCAATAAACACTACTTTTAGAATCACAATAATTACTGGGACAATTCTTCAAAATATCGAAGAAACAGTATCCCAAAATACTGTCAGCGCGGTCAGCGAACTCTGTTTGCTCTCCTCTCAACCATATCGCACGGCGACGGCGTGTATTGCGGCCTTGCGAGGTTTGTGTACGCAAAAAAGTTCATTTCCTGCCGAAATTGAAAAAAGCTTCACCTAACAATTATGCCAGGTATGTACTGTAATGTTCGGGGATACACCAAGTGTGCTCTTTCGACAAGGGACGTTGTGTATCACAAGATTCCAACAGAAAATGCACGGAAACGAAAGTTGTTGCAAGCGCTTGGTCAAGACATTCGTGAGCCACGCTGTATTTGCTCAACCCATTTCTCTAACGAGTCGTACGAAATGGTAGCAGCGGACGGTCAAAAACTTCTCACACGGACCCCAGTCCCGACACCAGTGGTTCACCTTATGACGTCTGACGATGCGAACACCTGTGCACACGAGGTATGTATTTACCGATACACAGGAATACATAATACATATATGTGGTTCACTTCAAATCCAAATCAATTTTTGTGATGCCTACGCTGCATAATGTACCAAACGCAATATCCCGCCCCTTTCCCTTGGGAGCCCTGAGCTCTCTCAGGAGAATATCCTATCCGAAAAAAAGGAAGTGGTCCAGTTGGAATTTCTAAATGGTTCGAATGGGACCCAACAGGTCCCATGTCAAAACCTGTTGGATCGTTCAGTTCCAATTTAACTGTCCAGTTGGTAGTTGAGCACCAATTGGAAGGTCCATTTGGTTTCATGCACTCCAACTGGACATTCAATTGGACATCATGGGTCCAATTGGTCGTTCTGATAGGGAACTCCAGTTCCATTTGGTCTCACGGTCTCCAACTGGTCCGCCCAATTAGCAGACAATTAGCAGCTGTTGGCCCATTGGCAACTGATTCCAATGTAGAGTTGTAAAGTAAGTGATGTTACTCAGTATTTTCAATACAATTAATCAGTGCATGTGTACCTAAACTATTAATGCTATCAATAAGCAACAGTAATTTATATTAATAGTATTTTATATTTTAAGGATTAGTTCGTCCCCCGGAGAGCGAGATTTTTCGGTATAAATAGCAGAAAATGCGGAAATTAGGTTTCATAGCCACAGCTGGATAGAATGTAAAATGATAGCGGCAAAGAAAGTTCGTGGTTCTACATCGCACGAGTAAAGCTTTCGCTGTCTTCACTTCAGTTTAAAACTGAAACTTTGATGCTCTCATCGTCATGTCTGACGCGGCGCATCGGCATCACCCCAGAATGTGTTTGAACAAGTTTCCGTTGGCGTCGGTCGCGTCGATTGTGCAGCTCCGTGAATGAAGTGTTTCGTCTGCTTTTTCAAACCGTGTAAGAACGCGAACATAATTGCATCTCTGTCGTGAGCTGCTGTGTTATGCGTAGAATTTTCCCTTCGCACCCGTGCACCAGCTGAGCTACGAGAAAGGACAAGCGGCCCGTGTATGACAGTTGTGAAGTTCCTGAGCTCTCAAATCCGAACTAAGGTGGGTGATAGTAACTCGATAGATATGTATGTTTATCTTAACCTTCCTTATGACGTGTCATCGCCTTGCGCCAGATAGCTAATAGCTTTTTAATAAAAACCGGTTGTATTGTTTTCGTCTGGAAATGACCATTTTAAAGTACTTTGTTCTGATCAGTTCTAGTCAACAAGACTAGTCCGAACGTACAATAAACAACAAATTGTTACCTCCTGCATATGTTCGCGTGTGTAATATTCTCTGATGAAACCGTAGCTGTAGCCCTATGTGTCAGACCCGGCAGGGCTACGTTTCCAATTGGAGACCCTACTGAGTTCACCTGGACCATTTGGATTGAGTTGGTTAGCTAGTATGGGACCAATTGGTAAGCCTGAGCTTGCCAGTTCTTTGTAATGGGGGGACCAATTGATTTCAACTGGTTTCAGTGCAGTCCAATGGGTGACAAAAACACAACTGGAATTCCAATTGATTTGAATGGGAAAATGTCCAATTGGACCAATTCCTTTTTTTCGACTGGGATAAGTGTCAAATAAATTATGCGCTATAGGTACTGACCGCATTCTTCATTCATATCAGCGACACAGGCTTCCATCGTGACTGACAAGAATGTGAAACTCGGAAGTAAAAGCGTGTAAACGCAGGATTTACCGTCAACACCTCTCAACCTTTATCCAGTGATGAATTCAACACCTATTGTCCATACACACTCATGCTCACAGGTGGGTCAAGCTCTTGTTTTATTTAACATTTTAACTTCTGCATTCCTTGCAGGTACATGATATGACAATATCTGCACCACTCGTGGAACCAGCTGTTGAGTCATTCTGGAAATCTGAAGACAACAGTTTTAAATGGCCTGCTGATACAAGCTTGTAGATACTAAAAGCTCTTCTACTTCGCAGTGTTGTGCCCTCTGCTTCACCAGACCAGAAGAAGTACATCAAATGTGCATCATATTCAGAACTTCCGGTGCATCTCACAAAGTGGGCACAGATGTTCGCGTCACGCTTCTCACCACAAAAGCCGAGTGCCCAAGTGAACACAATTTATCTTGGAAACGTCGGCCAGAAGTGAACAAGATGGCTGAGGGGAACATGCTGCTGTCTGTCACAATCCTTTTCAATGGGACCAGTGCAGCCAAGGTGTGAATTCATAGCGCCTTATGTTTTCACAGATTCAAATGACACCTTGTAGTATTTGCTGTTGACCAGGTTCCCTGGTTACTCGAGCTGATTAATATCAAAGTCACCTCAATAGACTTCGCCTACAACACCTACCAGAAAGATCGCAGGCTCTCTTTCGCGACACAGGTAGGATTATCAGCACTCACGGCCATAAGAGACTGAAACATTCAAATAATCTTACTGAGACACAAGCTTTCGGATAGAGTCCATCCTTCATTAGGCATGATACAGACAAACATGGTACAGATATTTATACTGATGTACATTAGAGAAATGGAACAAAGAAGGTAGTGAGGAGGAAATCCAAATTCTTGTTAGAAAGTATTGAGGGCACGAAAAAATAATACAAAACAAAAGGCACACAGGCTTTGCGTAGTTGAATTTTCTGTTACAATAATTCCATCTGAAACAATGACAGAAAACAGACCATGTAGTAAGGTACATGTAAAAAAGGTACATGTAGTAAAAGGTAAAAAGAACAAGCTTGTACAATTGCAATATGCAATTGCCATGCTCGGGAATGCTTAGTGGCCATGTAATCCACAAGAGGATCTTGTAACAGATGGTTAAGAAAAAGCATGAAGCTGCGGTTAAGTCCCGTGCATGTGCTGAGCTAAACCCGTGGATGCAGCATACTTGTAACCACCAATTCTGAGGGAAATGCACAGCTTCTACTTAGCATGTGGAGAAATATGAGCTTACGTATACAAATGAGCAGTCATTCAGGAAACAGTGTATACAAGCTTCGAGATAATGTGTCTATAGGTTTGACCCAGCACGCTTTCAACATCCATGACAGCCATGAGATTAAAGAGATATAAAGAGCATAGGGAAGACACTTAGCCATGACCATATCTTATATTTGCAGAGGATGTAGCTCACCTCCTGAGTGAAACACCAACAACTAGCAAAGATGTGAGCTACAGTGAAATAGTAGCGGTCTGCAAAAGGCATGACCCCACCTGAGACCTTCTTATACTGGTAAAGTCATGAACTCGAGATGTTTTATAGGCAAGGTGATAGCCTATGTTCTCTTAGAGCTGATGGACTGGAACGTGTTTGTGGCAAACACTTGTGCACTGAACAGAAGAAAAAAAAGCATACATACATAGCGTTACTGGTTGGTGCGAGGTAGCACTTGCAAATTGATATGAACACAGTATGGGGATGTTCTCCTTCATTGTTTGCTTGTTTACTGCTATCACTTGTATACTCATTCATAAACACAGTGATCAATAAAGCAACATTACAAGCTTGTTTGATGTCTGTAGAATGTATTTTACTGTGTAGTGGCTGTCTGGTTATTCCAGAAGGGTATATGGCAGACCTCTATTGTGCGTGAAAGGGTGAAAGAGTGAAAAAGATCAAGAAAGGGTGATCAAAACTGTTGTGATCAAGCAGTGTTCACGACCAAACCATCCAGTGTGCCTCTGTCAAGATGGGAGGCATTCAATGCTGCCTACAAGCACCTGAAAGAAAAGTGAGAGTTTCACTCAGTGAAAGCGAATAAACATACACATTAACAGACAGTACCTACTGCTTCGCACGTCAGAAAGGCAAAAACCTTTGTATGCTTCAGAAGGAAAGTTTTCACTTATGACATGTACAGCAAATGCTTCGAGGACTTTTCTGCAGTGCTTTCCTAATGGTCCTCAGAGCCAGCTGGTAAACTGTTCGTAGGCAAAGTACCGAAACTTCCTGCATGTACCATGGACAGCGTAAAATTATGATATGTAACTTTACTAATAACAAACCGAAGGCACACATGAATGAACCCACCTGTTCACTTTGCTGTTCCTGATAACAGCGTACTCGTCGCTTTCTCTCACGTAGCAGTAGGATACCTGGAGCAACTCAGTCTTCAGGCACAGTATTTCAAAGTACAGATTTCTTGAAATGCAACCGCTGCGCGTCTTCAGTATCGTCTCATTTCGCGGCAACAAAGGCATTCTTCTGCCGTCTGCAACGGCACGCATTTGCCGCAAGGACAACTGAACCGAAAGAGCCATCCCATATTTCCGCTGCGAGGTTCTCAACATTTTTATTGCACATGAAGAGTGTTTCCCACGGCGGCCAGGTGACTGCAATGACGGTAATTCATCCTCCGTCGACGATTCTGCGGTTGATGTCGTGTCATACTACGTCTACCGCGTGCACTCGTAAGAACAAAAGTTTTGCGGGCATGACTGCTGGACTATTGCAAGCTCGAGGGCATTCAAGTTTGGAAAAATCAACATCACACGACGTGGACCTCAAAACAACATTACGCCTTCACCACCACAGACCGGGAGACTGATTAGAAAGGCGAGACTAGCCATAGCCGACACGAGCCAACCCAGTGTTGTTGCTGAGGGAGTACTGAGCTTTGCGCTCGAATGCAATCTTTGAAATTCGATTACTCAAAGAAAAAAGGGATTCAAAAAGAAATATTTCGTAACTGAGATATACTCTTCCTAGGCTTTCATAAAATCATAAGATAACCCTGGGTTGAAATTCACTTTACAGTTCCTTTAAGAGGCCATACCAGTCGGGGAGCAACTCTGATTCATGATTTTCACGATTCTAGATGGCGCCACGCTCGCCGTCCTTATCACACCGTTCGCCTCCGACTCCGAAATAATCCCACTGTGCATGGTTGACGTCGCGAGTTCAAGGCGGCACGAACCCTCTGCGCTGTTTGTCGAGAGGTAAAGTGTCGGACTTTAACATGAAAAGTCCGCAGTTCGATTCGAGACATTCACGTCTTTTTGCTTGTGTCCTATTGCTATATGAGTACTTTGTTATTTTTATTTTATTGTGATATATTTATGCTACAATTATTGTTTTCACAAGTCACTGGCGTCTGTACTGACTGATTATAGAATTTTTAGTTGCTCTTCGTATTGTTTTACTAGTGCATACTTACTGTATGCCGACGTACAAGTGTGATCGGGTAGTACGGTTGGCAATATGGGCAGTACACACACAGATGGTATTATAAACGAATGTTGCCCGCAGTGAGTCTGAGCACAAGGCGATTGCCAATTAAGAAATCAGGAAATGGCCATGGAAAGGTAACTTCATATGCTATCAAAGCTCGCCAGAGATGCCGGTATCTCGGAGGCTCTCAACTGAATGCACCAGCGGCTGTAAATTATGCTATAAACATTGCCTGCATACAGCGCTTACAATGCCAATCTGGAAAATCTAGTGCTCGAAACAGTATGTCCTTTTTTTTCTGCACTCGCTTACATGCAATTTACCTTGATAATAACTCTATTATTCATGCAAAAATGACATTTTTGTATGTATATTTCTGTTAAGTAAGCATTATCAAATATCTGAATTCATTTATAAGGTGTTGGCGCAAAATACTTTTCAAAATTTCCGTCGTAGAACAGACTTCTTATTATTACCCGGAAATTTCAGTATATTTGAAAGACTCCTTTCCCCCATGTTCTCCCTTCTTTTTCTTTCACATTACACCGGCTCAGAAAAATGATGTCAGTCGACCCAGTGACAGGGGACTCCCTTTCTTCTCGGCTTGGCGTCAATGGTGTGCCAGTTTGCAAGACCGTACAAAGGAGGTGAAGGGCGATAAAGGCTTCGGGTCGAGCCATAGGTGGGGAGTAACGCGTTACAAAGTAGTGCGTTACCGGTAACGCGTTATATTCGAGTAGTGAAATATGGTAACGCATTACATTTGGGAGAAAAGTAATGAGTAACGTAACGTCATTACATTTTTACTAACTAACGCGTAACGGCGTTATGCGTTACTGCCTCTTTAGGAACATTGCTTCATCTTCTAAACTTGAAAGCTTGAGCGAGGACCGTGCCTGTAGAATCCGGGAAAATCCCCGATTTTTTCTATTCATCTTCAACAATGATAAGAAGGTCACATCGGCACCCGCGAAGAACGCAAAAGGACTATTGATCTACCCTGGTTCAGATGTCACCTTTGTTTACCACCTCTATTTTTCACTCCCTCTGGTATTTTTCGGACGAATGGGGTAAAAGCGACAGAAAAATATCCTCTACCGCCCGAACAAGTAACAAAGTACCAAGGGATTCGCTGTTTGGATTTGTACTGTGTGAGATAAAAGGTCACCGTCTGCATCAACCTTGACAAGCAGCACGCACTTGTCGTTAGGAGTCCGCTCAGCCACACAGATGAAAATTTTGAGCGTCCACTACTTCTGCGTTGCAATAAATCGTACATGTAAGTTTTGTTCATGCGTTTGTGCACAACATTGCGTGTATTGATCTGCGGAACGCACTTGTGTGACTCAACCAAAAATGGTAGATATTATAAGGACAACTGGCGAAGTAATGCAAAAGTAACGGCATTACTTATCAGAAGTAACGGCGTTAGTAACGCGTTACCTACTATCGCAACAGTAACGAATAACGTAACGCGTTATTTTTCGAAAAAGTAGTGAGTAACGGTAGTGCACTACAAAATAAAAGTAACTTCCCCACCTATGGCCGGTCGACACACAGGAAACCAACCAAGGAAGAAATGGAAAGGTCGAGCGGCGAGGCCTCGCAGCGGGAGTCGCGATATTCCCGACACAGGCTTTTTTTTTTTTTTCCTGGACACCAAGAGGAACGATTCGACAAAAAATAAAAGGACACAGAGTAGAAAAATAATAACAATGGTCACCTGACAACATAACAGGTTGTTGTTTGAGTGTTGCAAAAAGTACAGTTCGGCCTCCTTATCATGTGGGACAGGAAAATATATGCTTTCTTTTCTTTTTTGAGAAGAACTTCTGAAGCGTAAATTTTTACTCCAGATTTCGTTGTGTTGGATGCTGAGGCCTCAGTTAATTCAATCCAAACTTTAAAACGTGGAATTCGGTCGTGGAAAAGCTGAAGAACTGGACACCATGTTAGCCAAATTTATGCGTATTTTAGGAAAATCACTATTCTTGTGGGGTAACGGAGATGCAATTACAAAATTGAGATTTCCAGAGATGAATATGAGCGCTATACACTCTTAGCCTGGTTACTTCTAGTAAAGGTAAAAAAATTGCAATATTGTTACCTGTACACTAGATGGGTACAGCGTTACCTCTGCCGAGGTTACCTCTCTAAAAGTAACCAGATGCATCGTGTATTTAGAAGTAACGCCTTTCGCGGGGCTCCGGGGCTGCACCCGCCCGTTCCTCGCGTCCGTGCATGCATGCAGCAAATTGCATGCAGGCACACACGAAACACGACACGGGTGACATACCAAAATACAATGACCGTGGGCTTTCCTGGGCACGTATTTTATTGTGAATATCAGGAAAACACAACCCAGCATTGGCAACCGTAAGATAACGAAGATATCGGGGGGGTTTCTCAATGTGGTGGCATATGTGAGACTATGTATAACGAACACAGCTCAAAAGGGGCTTTGATGTGTTCACAGAATCGCGTGAAATATTGTGTTGTAAAATTGCAGGGGCGGCATGCATGCATACGGACCTTGTCCTCATTCTTGCTTGTTGCTGTGGGGACGGTGCCGCCTTCCCCACCATAAATATCTAAAATGGAATGGGCACTCCTTATTTATCGTTCTCACGTTGTTTGGGTACATCATTAATAGCAAAAGCAGACCTTAATTACACTTGTGCAAGCACGAGTAATGAATGCAAAAAATGTAGATACCTGATATGTTGGAAGACTCGGTGTTCGGTATCGTAGCGTCGTTTGCCGAAAACGGGGGATTTTCCAATTCACGAGCTTCCATATTTGTACATGTAGCGACAGTGATGAAACCAGCTACAGTATGGAGTTCACATTGAACTTCCTCAAGGCAAGGTGTAATGCAGCAGAATTGTGAGGCCAGCGATGCATGCACATAAAAAGAAGAGAGTACTGAAATGTTAACTCCCAACAAACACAGATGGCAAAATATTTTGTGAATGGCAGGTCGTTATGTAGGAAAATAAATACCATGGAAAACGTTACAGCTATGTCCTGTTTCCTCCTGTGGCTGCAAGTTCACGTCCTGAACATGTTCTTCACCACCTGAGGGAATTCAGTCGACATTAGTTTGTAGGCCCTTGACATATTAATTACCACCAGCCCACACGCTCCTCCACTTCCTGACTCATCGGGATGGCGATTTAGGTTGCCTGGTAGATAAATTCATCTGAATGTAATTCAGTAGCAGATGTGATCGATTTCTTATTTTTTAACAGTTTACTGACTAGCCGGTGTTATTGATTGATTGATTGTCTTGACTTTCTTCATTGGTATAATTCGCGAGATGCTATCTGGTGGCCAGTTGTACTATTAAACCACTGATGGCATCAATGTGGGCAACCATTCCGGTCAAATAACCACATCGACCAATCACAGTGGCTCAAGTCATACCGTGCAATCAGTCGACCCATTCACCACGAAGTCAGTGAAATCTACGAAGGCAACCAGCCAGTAAGACAAAGAAATAACCTGTCATTGACAACACGACCCTGAACAAGTCAAAATCAAGCCGTATCAAGAAGTAAAGAAAATAGTAATCGCCCACACACACACACCTGGGCATAAAGAAACGCAATCATAAAATTACTGTAGTGGTCAATCAGTTGCCTATTCATGCGCGATGCGTTCCATATTGCCCATCGTTTCATTAGTGAGTCGACTAGGCTTTAGTTTTTTAGCAATTAGCCCATACACCAAAATCCATTCAGTCCGTCAGAAAAACACGAAATGAAAAGTATAACCCCACAATAAGAGAACTAAATACTTCTCAGAACAATGTACTACGAAAAATCCAGTTTCTTTGCGTTGTCATTGCTACGACACACAGACTATAGCGCTTATCACTCTTCTTCAACGCTGAATGGAAACAACTTGCTCGTAGTTAAATTTCATTACACAAAGCCCAATGTCAAAATGGCTCTATAGGTATCGTATACCTTTCAGCGTATGAAAGATGCTGGGACAAGAAGGCGACACGGAGAGATAGAAAGTAAAGTTGATGTAGAGAGCAAAGCTGGCAAGAGAAAGCAGAATGCGCTAAGGCCGAGCGTTATCACTGCGACCAACAGTTTGCACGTTTGACTTGCCATAAGACAGGAACCAACAGCGAATCTATTTAGAACGATCCTGATGAAATACGCACTTACCTATTTCACGTATTCTGTTATGTGAAACCGGGCTGTGCGCACAGTATTCATATTTTAGATGACGACTGCCGGACACCACCATGTATTTCTTGCAGTCCTCGCACTCTTTGCATCTGCCTCTCGGCACTCCCCAGAAGTCCTTGTTTGTAAACGCCATTTGGAAGCAGTTCACAACACATCTACAACCACGAGCGTGATTTAACTTGTCAGCCACAGAGGCGTCACATTTCGAAAGATGCAACCGACAAAACACGAGGACGCGATGTAGTGTCCCTTCTCGTGTGATACTGTAAACTGTTGCCAGATGAGCGACCAAAAGCGATCAAAAGCGGCTGTGATTGTTTGCGAACGCATTACGACGTAGAAGTAACGGACTCCCACTACAAGTAACACCTACAAGTAACCAAGAGAAGACAGGGGTTTTCCCCACAGGTTACCTCTACCCCAGCTCTTCGAGACCCAATTTACTTCTAAAATTCGCAATTTCCTGTGTTACCTCTTCCTTTGAGCCGATGTTACTTCTAAATACACGTAACAACGGTCTAAAAGTAACAATAGAAGTAACTCAGGTAAGAGTGTAGTTGCCAAATGAAGGAATGATCACGGAGAAGTTGTTTCATATAATCAAAGCTCGCCCGAGATGCCGGATTTTCATCCCCGGAAAAAATGTCCCCAGGAACCGTCTCCGCAAGAACGAAGGCCGTTTGATCGAACGCGGGACATTTGGTCGAAAACCATTTGATCGAATACCGTTTGATCGAAACGGCAGCGGTCGTTTGACTGATTTTTTTATTGATTCGTTTAGAGCTGATGTATACTCTAAACAAGATTGAACTAAAGTTTTATAGGGCTGTTAATACAATATCTTTATTTTATACTATGGCGAAATTTACTTCTTAGCATTCAGACTCCGAGTGACTTTCGTGCACATATCACTATCCCATTTCGGATCGTTCCCTTTAAATTTGTCGCCAGCAATGAAAAGGGTGCCCAGAAGAAGCACATACTATTGGCTGCTCCCAACTTGAAGGGATACTTCGGCATTGTTCTATTCAATTCAATTCAATTTTATTCAATGTTATTTTCCTTTCGGATGGGAGAAAGTAAAAAGCCAGAAGGCTGTGCTGTTCGTGAATGACAAAGGTCTGCAAATAACCAGTGGTCTCCCCTCTTTAGCTGAAAAAAAAAAGAAGCAAGAAACAAACAAACAAACAAAAAAAAGGAGAGGACACTGATTGCCTGCTCCATATGTTAGAGTCAAAAGTTACAGAAAAAGAGGTGCTAAGGACACGCTGCGAGCTTCGAACTTCCTTCGAAAAAACATCTTTCGAACAAACGGAGTCGATCAACCGGCTTTCGATCAAACGGCTTTCGAGCAAGCGGCGTTCGATCAAACGCCTTCGACCAAACGGCGTTCGACCAAACGGCGTTCGATCAAATGGGCGAACACCGCTGGCTAACGCTAAAACGCTAAATCATGGTTAGGCTTGGGAAGGTAATGTTCCGTATGAAAGTTCATAGGGGACACGATGTTCTTTTCGGCGGAACATGCTGTTATGATGTTTGTTACTCATGTTTGTACTGTTATCAATTACTTTTCTTCAAATACCAGCTTAGGCTTTGCCCTTTTCTTTTTTCTTCTTCCTCAATAAACATATTCCCCCTCCCCCAGCTTAGGATTTCGGAATATCCAGTTATAATGTGATGATGACGATGCGATGGACTGTGGAAGGTGGACTGCCAAAAACAAGCCTAAACTAACCTAACCTCTGAAAACTAACCTAGGACTCGGTTCAAACCTAGGTTCCCACAGGGGAGGATTTTTCCGCATCCCGGAAATTACAGGAGCGCCGTTGTGAACAGCTGAGGAAACGGATCATAGCCGATCAACTGCTATCACATTATTTGTTTAAATTGGGAGACAGGATTTTTTAAATTAACATTTATGCTAGTGCATAGTAAAGCTGTAGTGGACGACGATGACTAGGCTCGCGCCACGCCCCCGCTTTCCATCGGTGGCTCATGCCACGAAATACATCAGTTTCCTTCCGGCATTCGTTGTGGTAGCTTGCGTTCTTTTGGCTCCCACAAGTCTGTTGAAAATGGTACTGGCTACGGCCACTGCCTTACCTCTGGCCCAGCTCGCACAACTGGCTGACAAGGTGACGGAAGTAGCAAGCCCGAGGACTCCCATTGCAGCCGTTTCCGAGTCCTGTCGCCTTCCCAACCCCCGCTGCCAGCCACCGGTTTCAACGGCCCCGTCTACATTCGCCGAGGAGCTTTCGTCTATGCGCGCGGACATTAACCGCCTCTCCGACACAGTCGCCGCACTCCAGTTCCGTGACAACCGCAGCCGCTCCCCAAGTCGTTCTGGCCTATTCAGAAGATTCCGCCGTTCCCCACGGCGTTACTCCCACCGCAGCGTTTCTCCAGCTGATAACCAGAACCCACCACCCTGCTGGTACCACGAACGCTTCGGTCAGGCCGCCATGCGATGCACACGCATCCATGTGGTTGGTCGGGAAACGCCCCCGGGAACCGATGACGGCGACCACCGCTTTCCCTTCTCCCGCCACAAGTCGCCTTTTCTTTGTTGTGGACCGCTCCAGCAAGACTCGTTTCCTCGTGGACACTGGAGCTGCCGTCAGCGTTCTACCTGCCTCATCGAGCGACCGGCGCGGAAACGCAATCTATCACCTTATGGCTGTGAACAACAGCGCCATACCAGTCTACCATGAGAAGCTGCTCACCCTTAATCTTGGCCTGCGAAAAGTGTTTCCTTGGGTGTTTCGCGTCTCTCACCCTATACTCGGAGCAGACTTTTTGCACCATTTCGCACTCTCCGTAGATGTCTCACGACGCCTTCTGGTCGATACCCAGACCCGGCTATCGGCCCACGCAATCCCTGCCGCTCCCCACCTTGCTGCTGGCGTCAGTGGAACTTCCCTTCCACCAACTTCGTTGCCAATCTCGGAGCTCCTGCGCCAGTTCCCCACACTCACACAACCTCCTGACTGGACGAAATCGGTCAAGCACGATGTTGTTCACTTCATCGAAACCACGGGCTCACCGGTTTTCTCCCGTTCTCGCCAGCTATCACCCGAGACACTGAAGATAGCCAAAGCGGAGTTCCAGCACATGTTGGACATCGGTATCGCCCGTCCATCCTCCGCCAGTTGGTCTTCAGCACTCCACATGGTGCCTAAAAAGACGGGAGACTGGAGGCCGTGCGGAGACTACCGCGCCCTCAACCTAGTCACCAAGCCCGACCGCTACCCATTACCTAGGCTCCAAGATTTTACCGCTAACCTGCACGGCATGAAGATGTTCTCGAAAATCGACCTAACTAAAGCCTATCATCAAATCCCTGTAGCGCCATGTGACATCCCGAAGACTGCAATCACCACCCCATTTGGGCGCTTTGAATTCATTCGCATGCCTTTTGGGCTCCGGAATGCGGCACAGACTTTCCAGCGTTTCATCGACACCGTCACTCGGGGCTTGCCCTTCGTCTTTGCATATATTGATGACATCCTTGTCGCAAGCGAGAGCCTTCAACAGCACCTCGATCATCTTCAGCTCCTCTTCTCTCGCCTTGCCGACCATGGAATCGTCATCAATATTGCGAAATGCGAATTCGGAGCGCAGTCGCTGCAATTTCTTGGCCATCACGTGTCCTCGGAGGGCATCGCACCGCTCCCGCAAAAAGTCGCTGCCATCGTGAACTTCCCACAGCCCCAGTCTGTTCGCCAGTTGCGCCGTTTTTTAGGCCTCGTCAATTTTTACCGACACTTTCTACCCCACTGTGCCCACACTCTACGTCCGCTCGAAGAGCTCCTGCACCAATCTGAAACATGACGTCGAGGCAGCAACCAACATGTCACCGGCTCCGGTGGTCCTGCCAGTCGCGCATATTCCCTGGTTTGGACGGATGCCGCTTCCGACGCCTTCAGTGCTATCAAGTCGCTCCTTTCTTCCGCCACTCTGTTGCACCACCCGAGCCCAAATGCACCAACCGTTCTGATTGTCGATGCCTCCTCTACCGCAGTCGGAGCAGTGCTGCAGCAGAAGTCCAGTGACACTTGGCATCCTCTGGCGTTCTTTTCCAAGGCGCTCAAGCCAACGGAAGCCCGCTATAGCACCTTTGGCCGAGAACTCCTTGCTGCGTACCTCTCCGTCAAGCATTTCCGCTACTTTTTGGACGGCAGAGAATTCACCATACTCACCGATCACAAGCCCTTAACATACGCTTTTCGCTCGGCCAGCAGCAAGTACTCCCCTTGTGAGATTCGGCATTTAGCTTTCCTGGCAGAATTCACTACCCGCGTTGAGCATGTCTCCGCATCGGCGAACTGCGCTGCCGACGCCCTTAGCCGCATTGCTGCAGTCGAACCCCTCTCTCCTGAAGCTCTAGCGCGTGCTCAGCTCAGCGATCCCGACCTTGAAGCCTTACGCCGATCGTCCACTTCCCTTCATCTTGAAGACCTTCCCGTTCCCGGTTCAGACCTCCGCCTTTGCTGTGACACAACCACAGTTCCGTCCAGGCCCTATGTTCCTCAGCCTTACCGTCGAGCAGTTTTTGACCTTCATCACGGACTCTCGCACCCAGGAGTACGAGGCACACAACGCCTTATTGGGTCCCGCTTCATATGGCCCAAGATGAACGCTGATATTCGCGCCTGGGTTGGTTCCTGTTCCTCCTGCCAGCGTTCCAAGATCTCCCGCCATACGTCCGCCCCGCTTGGCCGCTTTGCTCTCCCTGACGCACGTTTCGATCACGTCCACCTTGACCTTGTAGGCCCATTACCGCCATCTTCCGGCCACCGGTACATTTTGACAGCCGTCGACCGTTTTACCCGCTGGCCGGAAGCCGTACCCATCCCTGATTCCACAGCACCCACCGTGGCAGACGCCTTCTTCTCCACCACCTTCACGACCTTCAAAATTCAGTAATTTATTCCGATTCGCTAAGCTCTGTGCGTGCGCTGCTTTCATGCTATGACACCAAGAATCACCTCGTCAAGCGAGTACGAGCGCTTGCGACTCAACTTTGTTCCCGAGGCTTTTCAATCTGTCTCTGCTGGGTCCCCAGCCACACTGGGATCCCGGGGAATGAACGAGCCGACCGTGAGGCTCGGCGAGCGTTGGCACAAGAGGAGTCAGCTCTAGGACTACCCTACCAAGACATCCTGCCAGTGTTAAAGAGAGCTGTCTGCACACAGTGGCAGCAGGAGTGGGACATGGAAGAAAATAACAAGCTACACCTCACACAGCCACACGTTTCCCCCCCGCATCGGACTGAACACATCAACAGATCATCCGAAGTTCTTTACGCGAGATTGAGGATTGGACACACATGGCTCACGCATCATCACCTACTCAGAGGTCAGGATCCGCCAGCTTGTGCGCACTGCAGTGACAGCTTGACTATCTTGCACGTACTGGTATCCTGCCCTCACTTCGAACACCAACGCCAACAGTATTTCACCGCATTCTACAGATACCATGTCCCACTCCACCCAGCCCTTCTACTGGGTGACACCCCTCTTGTGCCGTTTGATAACGTAATCAAATGTTTGACCACGTGTGGGTTTCTTAGTCAGATGTAGATGATAAGCATTGCTCCCCTTTTATCCAATATCACCGAACTCCTCATGTAAATATCTCATTGTCACACTTGTAGATAGCTTTTAACTGCCATGCTCGCTTGCTATCTTCATCCCCCTCTCTCTTATCCTGGTCAATCTCATCGCTCATCGCTCATACCTGTAGATAGGTTTTAACTACCACACTCTCTCTCACATCATCTTTCCCATAATCATCTCCGACACACTCACCATAGTTTTGGCGCTCTATGGCCTTTGTTGCCTTTGTGCCACTAAACACATAATCAATCAATCTTCTCCACCTGGGTCGTACGGTTTGGAGTGCCCTCACGTGTCACCACTGACCGGGGTCCTCAATTTGAGGCCAGACTTTTCGCCGCCTTTCTGGACCTTTTGGGAACGACACGCATTCGCACAACATCATACCATCCCTCATCAAACGGCCTGGTAGAAATGTTCCATCGACAGCTGAAAGCCGCCCTCATGGCGCACGAAAATCCGACCCGCTGGGCATCACTGCTTCCCGTCGTCCTGCTCGGCATTCGTACCACCCTGAAGACTGACATCGGTTGTAGCTCTGCCGAGCTTGTCTACGGTACTGCGCTACGGCTCCCAACCGATTTCTTCTGCCACTCCGAACCCTCTACCATCAGCCACAGCTCCTACCTAGAAAACCTCCAGCGTATTTTTCACGACGTTCGGCCCACTCCCACCCGTGCGAGTCCATCCCGACAGCCGTTTGTACCGCAGCTCCTTTCAACAGCGTCCCACGTCTTCCTCCGGCGGGACGCCGTTCGAAGGCCCCTTCAGCAGCCATATTCTGGCCCTCACCCCGTCTTACAGCGAGCCGACAAGTTTTTCAAGATCAGCGTCAACGGGAAGCCGGACTCTGTAAGCGTGGACAGGCTGAAGCCCGCCTTCACCAAACCACCGCTGTCCTCATTTCCCCTTTCTGCCCTTGCACCGTCCCCTTTGCCGGCCCATCATGCCCCCGACTCGTCCACCGCCCCGAAGAAGCGCGTCTCCTGGGCCGATCGCTCCTCACGGAGTCTTGCGGGGGGGCCCTGTAGTGGACGACGATGAGTAGGCTCGCGCCACGCCCCCGCTTTCCATCGGTGGCTCATGCCACGAAATAAATCAGTTTCCTTCCGGCATTCGTTGTGGTAGCTTGCGTTCTTTTGGCTCCCACAAAGCCATTGAACAAGGAACATAAATGCGGTTACACCCGCTGCGCCGCTTGCATTGTGCCGATTACATCTGTTCTTTCTGTTCCTCTCTCGCAAAGTTTGCTGAGTACAGACAACGCGGTAAGATTAGGAAGCGATTCTCCAACAAGAAATAAATCTTGACTATGACACGAGGTGATTAATCACTGGTGATTTTCCAAGGTCCTGCTACCTTCTACGTATTTCTGGCAGATATGTTGGAAAAATGGTAGCCGCGTTCTTTTATAAAGGGGGCTACTACAGAATACTGAGCGCAGTGACACATGACCACTTGTATTCTAACAATGAAATGAAACGCATATGTCCACTATCCTGAGGCTCTGACTTCACGCTCGCTGAACGTGGGTATCGTCGGACGTATTTCCCAACTCAACCGGAATACTAGTATTTTCATATATAGTTCTTTTTTGTTGGTGGTGGTGGTCAGACAATGATGTTGTAGTTCTCTAATACTTTCTATGTTGATGAACCGTATTTTCAGTAGAAGCGGAGTTGTAAGGGCAATGAAACAATTGAATAAGAGGGTGTAGAGCTTTAATAACCCATAGACATCGGCACAGAAAAAAATGTAAGGACAACTGTAAAACCTGTCTGACCGACAGTAGAGAAATACTAGCGTCCAGCGAACGATATCGCTAGCGAACTAATGCAGCGAACTATATCCATTTTATGTTGCTCGTTGAATGGAATGTAGATTTAATTATTCATTAACACGTGAAAAAAAAAAAGAAAAAAGAACCAGCCTCTGTCTCCCAATTTCAACAAATCCGCAAAGCGAACGATAACACTCGGTCGGCTGTGATGTGCTTCATCGGCTATCTAGATTTCAGTTCTTACTTGCATCTATATTTCAGGGGCTTTTAGTGCACAATTATCCGCACTTTACCCACCACACACTTTCTTTTCGTAGTAAACATGTTGTAGATTATTGTTTTTCATCTTCACTGGCATTCCAGTTATTTCATTTCTAATACAATAGCCACAGTACTTTTTCATAATCTACACCATCCCATTCAGTGGTCATTCACTGGAGTGCTCACCCTGTGTCTCTTTGAGATCCAAGACAATTGCTCACCGGACAATTGCTCACCACAGAACCGCTGAAGCCGGACAATTGCTCACTCCCTCTTTCACCGCACTTATATGTAATTTTATTTCGCGGTTTTATGTGACGTGATTTTATTTATCGTTTATGCTACTCATATACTTGACTTTTTATTTGTTAGCTGAACTTGGGTGTACCTCGAAATAAAGTGATCGAAATCCCCATTTCAAAACAAACTACTGTAAATAAATGTTATCTGGCTATACAATGCACAGTTGCGCCCGGGAAGCTGCCAACAGCGAACTTGGAGCAACCTAATAATAAACTAACCAGTTCAGTCGTCTCCGCCCTACTAAGCCTAACGGGCGCTAAAATGTGGCTTTCGTTCGCTAAACCGACTTGGACAGATATAGAAAATTCGTTAATTTTAGTGGTTAAATAATGATGTGGTTTTAAATCTTCCCCGTCTCTTGTCTTGGAAGACCCTGGTGACGCAGGCATGAGCGTACCGAGAGTGGGACAAGGTCACTGTGTAAAATTGCGCACTCTTTATTCATAGGTCATGATTATTTTCTCAGGGTCATCATAATATGAACCTGTGAACACCCGCACAGTCCGCAGCGTCCGTCTCCAGGGAAGGAGGTGACGTGGTTGCACGCTTTGCCCCCCTGGAAGCACTTTGCTGCCCCCCCCCCCTTGGGAAATAATCCTCTAGGAACGCCCCATGGACGCAGGTCCTGAGAAAAACGCTTCAGGTGTGCCTTCAAGTGGACGACATCTCGCCTCACCCTCTCCACTGGTGGATTCCTAGATCTATTTGAAGCAACTTACACAGCTAAAAAAGAAGTTCAGCTAACATAAAAGGTAACATCTCATTACGGCCCGAGTCTCATTACGGCCGAAGTCTCATTACGGCCGAAAGTCTCATTACGGCCGAAAATCCTTTAATCCCCAAGTGTCTCGTTACGGCCAAAGTCTCAATACGGCCGAAGGTAGTCTCATTACGGCCGAAGATGTCTCATAACGGCCAAAAAGAAAAAAGAAGCATCCACCATAGTAGCTCTGTATATACTGTGTTTTATGCTTCCCATAATGTGTCCGAGGCGGTGTGCCCCCACGGCTTGTGTCACACACAATGGTTCATGCACACAATATTGCGACAGTGTTTCATGCATCCCTCGTGAAAAATGTTTTTATTGTCATATGTGTCACACGATATTTGTATGTGTTACGCCATTTTCTCTCAGTATTCAAGCAACATCCTACTCATTGGTTCTGTGAGCAAACTGTGTGTGTGTGTGTTCTGAAAAGTACTCCACAAGGGAGCCCACTGGGAGCTCCAGGAGTCACATGACCTATGACCATGATCTTCTCCCCCACTAGCTGCCTTCTACAATTTACGTCCACCTGAAATTTACAAAAAAGTACATAAGCCACTGAACAAAATGACATATGCTCTTGTTTGATGATGACTATAAGACATATGCTGTCAAGCAGACTTTTTTTTTTCATATATTCGAAACATATTCAAGAATTATGGACAACAATGACAATTGCGTCATAATAATGCAGCTGCATAGCCAGGAAACTATTTCAGGAGGTGTTTTATGAGGCTTGACATGGGGTGGAGGAGTCCCCCTCGTCAGTGCTTTATCCAGACCCCCCCTAACTTTTTTGCCTATTTAAATTAATCAAAACAGCTGAAGTGCCTGTAATAGATGTAACTCGGTATCCGTTCGTAGGTTTGCGCCGTTTCTAGTTGGTTGCGCGTTTAGGAACAACAAATTTATTCGAAGACGATAAGATACCGATAATGCATCACCGTACAGCAGCATTTACTCGATCATTGTGAGCCATATTTCAGTTGTTAAAATTTGTCGTCGTATTTCTTCAAAAATAAAAGCGCAAGTCGGCGTACTTGAATTGATCTCCAAGAACTGCTTACGTCGAACGTCTGCAAATGTTGTACTTATGTGCCTTCGCGCACCATAGTAGGCACAAAGCATATCTGATTAGAATAAATACTTCAAGAGGAAGTCATTCAAATACATTGTTATTTATAGCTGGTTTTCCATTCCAGGCATGGTATGTGGCTGCACGAAGGATTCCGAAAAAGAAAAACAACAACATGGCTAATAGGATGTTGCTGCCCAGGGAGTCCTGGCGAAGAGGTGAGCTGTTAAGATCATCATAAGGTTCTGTTGTGAAGTGAGAAAATTTTGTAGTAGTGCACGAATGTTAATTCGTGCACTACTTTTATAAAAAAGAAACCAGAAATGGAAAGTTATGCATGCATCATTTCATGAATTGTAATGTATTACTATTTGCTATTCACATGTTTCCATTAAGGGAATGAACTACTGAACCTATATTCATATCATGGTCATGCTCTGTGTTTACCTGGAAGTCACATTTTTAAGGCTTGTCATTCTTTTGTCTAAATGAATATTTATGTTAACCTTGTGTGAAATAGCAGACACGTATCAACACGTGTGCAGCTTGTGCACATTAAAACGAGCCATGTAGAGACAAATGCTTGTTGTTGTTTTTTTTAATATTCTAGCCTATTCATGGTTGCTCATCGCTTCTTGCAGGTTTACTCATTCCAGAAGCAAGAATTGTATCATTGTAAGGCGAATGGAAATAAACTGACATCGACTGAGATAGGTGCTCTGTCATGGCCAATGACTGTAGGATGGCTCCAAAAGCGTCACAGCAAAGTCAATATTCATCTAGCTCTCTACAAGTAGCTAACTCCACATAGTAGCCTGCTTCACAGCCTACACTACCTTGCGGGAGTACACATTACACAATATGTTGCATTGTGCTGTGGTATGATAACATACCGTTTGTCTCGCAATATGTGTATATAAATATGATAAGGGCCCTAAGGGCACAGTGCATGGCTTATACCCTGCTGAATATATATCCATACCTGGCTGCGACATTGCATACCAATGCAGGTTACAATACACATTTTGACATTTGGCCCTTATGAGACATATTCGGCCCTAATGAGACTGCCTTCGGCCGTATTGAGACTTTGGCCGTAATGAGACACTTGGGGATTAAAGGATTATCGGCCGTATTGAGACTTTCGGCCGTATTGAGACATCGGCCGTAATGAGACTTCGGCCGTAATGAGATACAATCACATAAAAAAGTCAAGCGCCAGAAACGTGAAATAAAATCACAATATAAGTGTGGTGAAAGAGGCGGTGAGCAATTGTCCGGCCTCAGCAGTTTTTGGTGAGCAATTGTCCGGTGAGCAATCGTCCGCGCCCCGTCTCTTTGGCCTTTTCCATTTTCTGGTCTTTCCAGCCTTCTGATTTTCGGCCTTCTGATAGTTCGGCGTTATGATTTTCGGCCTTTTGATAGGCTCAATACTTACACTCAGTCAGCCTAAATGAATGCATTGCATTTAGCAACAGCTATTCAAAAAAATGGAAAAATGAGAAGACTTCTTGAACTCCATCTTTATGTATAAATGAACAAGATGATACGAGAGGAACTTGACGCGCGAGGAGGTCTCGGAGCACAAATTCCGTCTCATAATGCGCTGATTATTACCCGGAAACTTCAGTACTATATTTTTAGGCACTCCTTGGTTTTCACAGGGTACATCACATTACACCAGGCCTTTCGTTCAGCTAGGAGTCACTAGTTTAGCGGATAATCCCCAGTGACCCGGAGCTTTACCTTATCTTCCTCAGAAGGCCTCTCTTTGTTCGCGGTGCAAAGACAGACAGGTACAGGTTTTGGGTCATCCAACGCGCAACCAGCAAGGATTGTCGAAAGATGGAAAATCCAGGGAACCGATATCGAAAAATCGGGCGTATCTCAAAATAACGTGATCGAAGTCCCTGTTGAAAAATAAACAACATGAACATGAAAATGCAAACACCGAACTTTTACTAACCTAATAATCAACTAACCAACGTGCTGTTCCGTCGCCTTCCTCCCCGCTAAGCCTAAGCCTACAAAAATGTGGATTTCGTTCACAAAAATGACTTGGACAGACATCGAAATTCGTTGAGTTTGTGTGGTAAATAGTGATGTCGGACTTTTAACCACGGCATATCATTGTACGAAGCAATCGAGCATTGTCGTTGGTTTTCCTTCTTTCGCGAACTTGAATTTGGGTTCCGGAAAAGACGGTTGCTCATTGCGTGGGCGGAAATAATTGTGCAGCGGTCGCTTGATCGATTTTTCTTATTGGTTCACGTGGAGCGTTGATGAAAAAAAGAAAATAATAAAGATAAAAAGAAAAATAAATTGATCGATGAAAGAAAGAAAGAGAAGATCAAAGAAAGCTGCAGTTCTAAATGCCGTTATCCTGAGGAACATTTATCTGTGTGTAATCCGCTTGCTGGCTCTTTCAACATTACGAACATTACAGGGCAGTCTTGTTGAACGTTACTGGAATGTTTGTAAAGTCGACCTTCCACTAACCGTAAATATACGAGAGATTCTCGTTAGCCTCATGAGGCAGTTGACTGAGTAAGCACAAACCCGGCCAAATTGACGTTTCATGTGAAGCTAATAAACTCATCTCACCTCTCTATACGCGCACCGCAAAAAGAAGAGGGTTGTTGGTCTCGGTGTGCTTTTCTTTACATTACACGGGCCGCGACAATGCTCAGACGATAACCCCTTTCCGAACAGCTAAGTAAGCTTTTGTTCTGGTCTCCAAGGTCATGCCCTAAAGGTCAGCTATGCCGATATCCCAAATAGTCGAAACGGTTGTGATATTCTGAAAGCCCACATCCAGCTCTCCCCAAAATGCACCTTCATTCTCTCAGTTCGGTACAGTACAATGTCAAAAAAATAGATAATTCATTCCGAAACACACATGGGCGCAGCCATTTTTATGACGTAGATGCACCCGAACGGGCATTGTGACGTGTACGCGCCTTCGTACTTGTCAGTGGATTTCAGCTACGGCTTCTCACGGCTTCACGTATCTGTGCTTGAAGATGGCGGACAGCCGGGTTCCACCGTTCCGCGATAAGTAAACAGTGCAGCAGCAGCGAACTCATTCGCGAACCAACCTCTGTGCGATGTTGTGACTGGAATTCGTCGTTTGTGTTTTGTGAGCACGTACAATTTGTATCAAGTCGCGTCTGCGTTAGCCCCTTTACAGCACTTGCCCATTGTAGAGACTGACGTTTCGACAGCCGTGTTAGCAAGACAATGCCGACAGCGTTTTATTCCTGCAGGAAAAAATTGTGCTATGTATTTGAGAAACCGCATACTGCTATGGCACAAGTTTTACGTACGATTTATCAATGTGCAACAGCGTCGACGATGGTATGTAACGATGAGAGACGTAAAACGAAATACAAATCACACTTTAAACTTTTTGTGAGATTCTGTGCATTTTCCAGAAGCTTTCTTTGAACCACACACTCCCATGTCACGCTGCGTTGTGTGGCACGCTACAAACTACTGCATTTTATGTCTAACATCTGGATATTGTTTGTAATGAGCACCGTCGCACAAAAACATGCACACGAAAGCTCCCGTAGCCATGTGGTTGCACACTATGCAGACGCAAAAGAAGTACCAGAGCACATATTGCCTCTTAGAAATGGTGTTTTTAGAAATGTGGTGTCTGAAGAGTTAGGGCATAGCATAAATCCTAGAAATCAGGTGCACCTTATCCTTCTGTAGAGTGCTCTTTCAATTCACAATGCAGCCCATGGGGTGTAAAAGTGTTAGAGGCAATTATGTGACTTGTCGTCCTGGGTGACATCACTGGCCAGCCTTGGAATTAATTCCGTGCTCAGGAATTATTGTACAAATCGCTTTGTATGTAGGACATGATAAGCAATATGTAAGTTGCAACCTTGTCTGCAGCATTCTCGATTGCTTCTTACCTTTACAGTTAGAGACACGTTACCAAACCATTTGCAAAGGGTACTCCTACAGGGTCCGCGTAACTTGATTTTTTAATCTATAAGATTTATAAAAAAATAAGTATACAATAAGTAACAAAATTTATATGAAATAAAAATAAAACTTATAAAAATAAATGAAAAACCTTCATGGAAGCAATCCATTAGCATACCCATTGCACATAAAGTACAATTATATATGCTTTGACATCATCTAATTAATCTTCTGAACCATATGTGTGGCTGCATACGAAATTTTTTAAGCACATGCTCTACCTTCCTATTCCTACATGTGCACACGAATAACAGTGAATATATGTGAAGTGGCAAAAAGCAACGCTAGACTCTACCATCATTGTGACCTTTAACTTTTCCGCACTTATGTCTGGTAAACAGGGAATATCTCACTAGAAAAGAAGGCATTTGTGCATTGTTTGGCAAGCAAATAAATATATTTATTTACATTTTCCATCAATCAACAATGTTGTGACCTGGTGCAAATGTTAATGTCAACAAGGAAAGTACTTACAAATTGTTCCTATGTGCTCAAATGTAGATATGACAATTATGTTTTTGTACCTCAGCACAGCACAGTTTCAAAATTAACAAACTACACAGCATCAGCAATCTTAAAGTATCTCAAGAAGGGAATCACATAAAGCTCCAATAATAGACTGTGAAAACAAAGCTCCAAAAAACAAAGTACTTCAAGAAAAATCTGAATAATCGGTTGCCGTTGTGATATGTACTACTATGCACAGTTCATGAATGGAACATGTTACCTCATTGCATTTCCTCCATGTGAGCACTAGAACAGGCAGCTTTTTAGGTTGTTCTTTTCGTGTTTTTATATTGTCTTTTTCGTTTTCTGTTTTTGCAATAGCAAGCATGGCCATAGTGAAACACAAGCAGCCAAGGGCAGGATGAGACATCTACAGTGCGACTGCTAGCTCTAAACTGATATATTTATTAGCAGACTCTGGAATATACACATATATGCTGTTAAGCAAATGACAATTTAACCAATAGAATAACAGACAAGAAAAAAGGGTTATATATCTCCCCCTCTCCTCATTATATTTCACAGGCAGCCCTAGTACCATTCTGAGTGTGCCCGTGCGTTCCCTTTGAGATAACGTATCTCGGAGGGAAGCTAATCCAACAGTGGACTGCTTACACATGCAACTGTCTTGGATTTCTCAAACCATTTGTTATTTAACCGCTGCCTTGAGCTGTGTGTTCTGGAAATTTAGGCAGCATCCAGAGTCCCTGCAATGTGTTGCCATGTTTCTCGAGGGCATCAAAAGTCTGTCCTTGGCTGCCTGTGTTTCACTATGGCTCTCAGATACAAACTACCCCATTTCAACACAGTAGAAAACACAGATTTGTAAATAGCATCTGTTGATTGCACTGTACATACCCCCCATATAAAGGATCATAGTGGATACTACATATTGAGCGATAATGTCAGGAACACAAAAAAGCTAGATTTGAAACCACTCTTACGTCGTAGTAGTACTATTTGTGTGAAGCTATGTAATTCCTGTCCTGCAAATAATCTAAACCATATGGTTCATCTGCCAGCGTGATGATCCCCTGAAAAGCAATTCACATTTGGCGGGAACTACCGGTTCTGAAACCTATCCCTGACATGTGTAGCCATCAGGGAGGAAACCCAAGGGCTGCGGTGGAAAAGACAAACACACATGGGCTGTGTTCTCACTGTGTATCATCTGCTCTGGATACTAAGAACATGTTCCAAACTAATATAACATGGCTTGACATGACACGCCGGCAAAAGCTAACCAATAAAATTAGTAGTTAAATGTACAATACGTAAACACTTGCCATAACATGACAGTTTCCTTCCTGCATTCATGCGCTACCATTCAACCCACATAAGCAGTGTACTGAATTTTTTTATAGCATTACACGTCGTTTCACAGAACTTGAACAAGATTATATAGCACACGATAAAAGTAGAGTGAACATAATGTGCAGAAAAAATGGCTAGGAAGCAAGCGAGCTGGTGAAGATGATGCACATGTAAAACCCCGAGACTAGGGAACACAAAGGGACGTGTCTGTGTCTGTCCCTTCGTGTTCCCTAGTCTTGGGGGGTTTTACATCATGCATAATGTGCAGCTTTCCATTCACGCTTAATGGCCGTAGCAGTAATGCATGAAGGCCACTGCTAAGTTGTGTTGAGAAACACCACTTTATGTTTTTCATGTCTAAATGAAACGTACCTGACCTGATCCAAATTAACCGTTCTGAGTCTGGAACACATAAAGAGAAAAACGCAACACACGCCACAACATTAACAGATAAGCAAATGAGCTGTGGCGAGCTCCACCTTGGGACAAAGTCAACAAGTAATTCACCAAAAGTCAATGAGCTCCTGAAATGTAACATCTCTGACGGGTAGCAGGACGGTTCACGTTCAATTCCTGGTGCTAGCACTGACTGGCTTTTTCATGAATTATTTGTTGAAGTTTCGATGTGCTTGAGAACCATTCGTCAACCATTGTATCCTCATGAGGTGATGGGGGTTTGTCATCCCGAAGAGACTCCCTTTCTGGCATGTGTCCTTATGGATGCTCATCACTGCAGAAAAAAAAAGAAAAAGCATTTAATGACAAGAAATGGATATTCGTATTTACTGTATAATGATTGTGCACAACAGAAAGAAGACTTTGGCACAGAAGGATGTGCTTCTTCAGGTCTAACATCAAGTTACAAAATTCCAGAATATATGACATGTTGTAAGGTAGAGAATAAGTAGAGTTATTGAGTTGTCGAGTCGAGTTGAGGGGGGAGTTGTACCCCCTTTTTATTTTATTATATATGATAGTATAATTATTTTTATGTCTGTACCTACCCTCGCTCTCTACATTACAACATCTTTTATATATTCCGGGATTTTGTAACTTCATGTTAAACATTAACAAGAGCAGCCTTGTGCACGAACGTCTCGTCTCATTAAAATTTAGATGCTCTCAACAGTCTTCTTTCTGTTGTGAATCTCTATCGCAGCATACCTGCACATTGCTGTTCTACGTACTGTGACTTTGCAGTAAGAGTATGGACTTTGGGTAAAAAGACTACACAGCACTGCTCAGGTATTTTTGCCTATCGAACAGTATGTATGTATGCAGTATGCACACAGTATTTGTGCACCGGACCCACTAAAAATGTAGTGAATGTGGCATTGCCCACGGTAATGCACCATGTTGAACACAATTATTGTAGAATCCAGGTATTTTAGCTTACATGTCAAGCCAGTACCACATCCAGTGTGAAGTTGTGACAAATAAATAGTTTCCATTTTTCTGAGCTCTCAGAACACAGACAGTGAATTCATAAGAGTAGACAATGTTAACATGAATTCTGGGCTATTCTTCAATTAAAGATTCACAGATAGTAAAGGCACCTTCCTCAATGGACGTTGATGACACTGAAAATTCTAAAACGTTATCAGAGGCGACATCAGCTTCGGTGTGCCAAAGGATTGTATGTCCAACAGTAATCCAGCTAACAGTAACAAAAATGTGCAAAAGACAAATTAACTGAACTAATGTAACGTACCTTCTATATCAGACAGTGAAGCTTGTAACACCCCGTCCACAGGAACCAGTGTCCAGAGAGCAAAACTGCTTGAACTGGGAGATAGCAGCTAATCGGGATGGCGACCTTTGTTTTCCACCCTGAAAGCACACAAGTTGTAACTTTGAGGGCAGATTTAAAAGTGGTGTCAAGATGTCTGCATGCGAGCGCACATGAAAAGTTGAACATAGGTGAATACTCAAATTATAACATCACATTGTCATACCTATTGGTGGAGGTAGACTGCAACTAACGTGTCAGCCATTTCTTCATGCACCAGATACAAGCCAGATCATGCTTCATTTCCGCCTTCAGCGTGCACCTGTGGTAATTCAGAAGTTAGATTATCAATACTATTGTGTTGCTAATCGTGGTTATATCAGAGTAAGCGCAGTCGGACAGCTGCACAATCGATTCATTAAGCTTGCTATTTTTTATATCTGAACCTCGACTTACCTTTTCTGCTCTCGTTTTTTGCCTTGATCCTCCGTGACACGTTCAAAACGTTGTGCGTCGGGCACCTGAGATTTTCATCAGACGATTTCGTGCCGAGATTCCAAAGTGCCTCTGGAGACGCGCGTAACCTATGATAACGTTCGTGGACGAAATCCTTGCAGTGGAAATTAGCAGGCACCACTGTCAGCCAAGAGCTTCGCACTTTTGGCAGCTTATAATAGGTAACACTTGAATGCTCCGATGAATTGTTCTAACAGCGTAGCACCGTCGTATCTTCGACAACTTCGCCGTGGCATATTATGTATCATATCGCTCCAGCCCATAAAAGGCAAGGTCAGAACAAGGAAGTGCACTCTCCAAACGACGCCGTGCCAAAAAAATATTCACATGCTTTGTTTCCGGCTTAGCAACAACATAACAGCTGTTCGCTTATGTACGATGCACAGAGGACGAAACGAAAGAAGCCAAGCGGCCAAGCCAAGAGTCCATGCCAAGCCAAGACAGATAAACTGAGAGCAGTGACGTCGGTGCGCCCGTGCGCAGGGTTTGCCGACGGCCTGACGGCCGGGCGTGGGAACTAAAAGAACTGTTTTCTAAAAAACTACGAACAGTTGGAGCAAGATATTTCGCACACATATTCAGTCTTCGGTAATGAACACACAGCGCGAGTATCGCTCAGTTCTGCGGCACTTCAAAATCGGCATATCTGACCTCTAA